>NW_027077382.1:600000-874311 GCF_963924675.1 Phocoena phocoena | reverse complement strand
AATGCATCCAGTTTCGTTGGACGATACTCTGGGGGTTCACCATGCATGTTTTAGCTGGAGGAAGAATCCCTTGAACCTGAAGAGTTGGGACCCATGGAATAGGTACCATGCAGTATGACTTCAAAGGGTCTGCATTTGCTCACCGAAACTCACCAATGCTATCAGCCTGAAGTGTCCAGCCTTATGTCTCAACCAGCTCTGGGTGTAGATGTGGTCAATCCCGGTTGCATCACATGCCCTGAGTGAATTAGTTAAGAATTGCTCTCTATTTCACTGTCTTTGTGTTTTGTTTTCGAAATTTATTTTGATAATGGGATTTATCGGATTTTCACTGCTGCGTTTCAGCCGCTGTACACACGCTTGATTCTCTTACGGAGACATATATATCCATGGGTTTTAAGTTTCTTCCTAGTCAGGTATATTCCTAGGCGTTGAATATGTGGTGTTGGGTCCATTTCGTTGAGCAAGGAGTAGGTCTTGTCTATTACATATTTGGCTTATGGAATGTTATCTGTGCTAATTTCAGTCTCTGGTTTTATGCAGCACCCCAACGCACCTTTCCCTATAAGCAAGCACTAGTTGGTTTTCTAAATTTGAGACCCTGTTCTGTTTTGTAATTCAGTTCATGTGTAGTCAAGTTTACATTCCGTGTATTAGTGATATCTTATGATGTTTCTTTTTCTGTGTGACGTAGTTCACGTAGAATCACCGTACCTGCATCCACTCACTATGCCGCTACGGGCCTGATGACACAGATTTCATTGCTGAGTGATATTGCATTGTACGTACGTGCCACAACTTCTTTATCCATTTTTTGCTTTCTGGGATATTTACCTGATACTGTAGACGAGCTTCTTGTGAACACAGCCGTCCCAAATATTGGGGTGGCTGTCTGTTTTTGATTTTATTTTCCGTAAGCTATAGGACCATAAGTGGAAGTGCCATAGGCTCTGTTGCTTTGTTTCTTACGTGTTTCAGGAAACACCATACACTTCTCCAGGGTGGCTGCTGGCAATTTACATCCTGCCAATCAGCATAACAAGGCTCCCTGTTCTCCATATCCTGTCCTACCTTTCTGGATTTTACACTTTTTTCAGATGGCCCTTTTGCCCGGGGGGGCAGTGAGATTTCATTGTAGTGCAGATTTCCTTTACAGGCTTGCTTGGTTGGCCAAAAAGGGCGTATGCGTTTTTTCCTGAATATATTCAGGAAAAAACGCATACGCCCTTTTTGGCCAAGTGCATCATTGTCGACGTTGTGCCTCTTTTCCTATGCTTTCAGGGCAATTCCAGTCTACCCCCTGCAATCGTTTTCCTGAAATTCAGCCCCGCTTTCAAGTCCCCTTCGCAGGCTTACTTCAATATATTTTTGGAGGATAGCTGTCATTTATAACTCTGCAGGTTTATGAAGTACAGTGCCCCTGAGCTCCTTTCTTCAACTCGCTTTCTTGTGAGCTGGGCACAAAACCGCAGGATTGCTTCAGGCCCTAATCTGTTTCCAGCAGGGCACACTGAGCCTTTGTTTAATTCCTCTTCCTGGTGGGCAATGAGCGTTACATTTGCCCGTGCAGACACCTACAGCTAGTCTCTCATTGGTTCTCCCTATTCCTGTTCATCTTGCACAGAAATTGCAAGCTGTGCCAAACAGGAGGTTAAAGGCACTGACTCTCCAAGCGGGGAGAGTGTTAGTAAAGCATCTGGAATGGTGAACCCGAGGACCAGGAAACGAAAACTGAGATGCATTTTAAATCATTTCCCAATCACACGGTGGAAGATACTCTGGGTTTCCCATGCATGTTTTAGCTGGAGGAAGAATCCCTTGAACCTGGAGAGTTGGGACCCATGGAATGGGTACCATGCAGTATGACTTCAAAGGGTCTGCATTTGCTCACCGAAACTCACCAATGCTATCAGCCTGAAGTGTCCAGCCTTATGTCTCAACCAGCTCTGGTTGTAGATGTGGTCAATCCCAGTTGCATCACATGCCCTGAGTGAATTATTTAAGAATTGCTCTCTATTTCACTGTCTTTGTGTTTTGTTTTCGAAATTTATTTTGATAATGGGATTTATCGGATTTTCACTGCTGCGTTTCGGCCGCTGTACACACGCTTGATTCTCTTACGGATACATATATATCCATGGGTTTTAAGATTCTTCCTAGTCACGTATATTCCTAGGCGTTGAATATGTGGTGTTGGGTCCATTTCATTGAGCAAGGAGTAGGTCTTGTCTATTACATATTTGGCTTATGGAAAGTTATCTGTGCTAATTTCAGTCTCTGGTTTTATGCAGCACCCCAAGGCACCTTTCCCCATAAGCAAGCACTAGTTGGTTTTCTAAATTTGAGACCCTGTTCTTTTTTGTAATTCAGTTCATGTGTAGTCAAGTTTACATTCCGTGTATTAGTGATATCTTATGATGTTTCTTTTTCTGTGTGACGTAGTTCACGTAGAATCACCGTACCTGCATCCACTCACTATGCCTCTACGGGCCTGATGACACAGATTTCATTGCTGAGTGATATTGCATTGTACGTACGTGCCACCACTTCTTTATCCATTTTTTGCTTTCTGTGATATTTACCTGATACTGTAGACGAGCTTCTTGTGAACACAGCCGTCCCAAATATTGGGGTGGCTGTCTGTTTTTGATTTTAATTTCCGTAAGCTATAGGACCATAAGTGGAAGTGCCATAGGCTGTGTTGCTTTGTTTCTTACGTGTTTCCGGAAACACCATACACTTCTCCAGGGTGGCTGCTGGCAATTTACATCCTGCCAATCAGCATAACAAGGCTCCCTGTTCTCCATATCCTGTCCTACCTTTCTGGATTTTACACTTTTTTCAGATGGCCCTTTTGCCCGGGGGGGCAGTGAGATTTCATTGTAGTGCAGATTTCCTTTACAGGCTTGCTTGGTTGGCCAAAAAGGGCGTATGCGTTTTTTCCTGAATATATTCAGGAAAAAACGCATACGCCCTTTTTGGCCAAGTGCATCATTGTCGACGTTGTGCCTCTTTTCCTATGCTTTCAGGGCAATTCCAGTCTACCCCCTGCAATCGTTTTCCTGAAATTCAGCCCCGCTTTCAAGTCCCCTTCACAGGCTTACTTCAATATATTTTTGGAGGATAGCTGTCATTTATAACTCTGCAGGTTTGTGAAGTACAGTGCCCCTGAGCTCCTTTCTTCAACTCGCTTTCTTGTGAGCTGGGCACAAAACCGCAGGATTGCTTCAGGCCCTAATCTGTTTCCAGCAGGGCACACTGAGCCTTTGTTTAATTCCTCTTCCTGGTGGGCAATGAGCGTTACATTTGCCCGTGCAGACACCTACAGCTAGTCTCTCATTGGTTCTCCCTATTCCTGTTCATCTTGCACAGAAATTGCAAGCTGTGCGAAACAGGAGGTTAAAGGCACTGACTCTCCAAGCGGGGAGAGTGTTAGTAAAGCATCTGGAATGGTGAACCCGAGGACCAGGAAACGAAAACTGAGATGCATTTTAAATCATTTCCCAATCACACGGTGGACGATACTCTGGGTTTCCCATGCATGTTTTAGCTGGAGGAAGAATCCCTTGAACCTGGAGAGTTGGGACCCATGGAATGGGTACCATGCAGTATGACTTCAAAGGGTCTGCATTTGCTCACCGAAACTCACCAATGCTATCAGCCTGAAGTGTCCAGCCTTATGTCTCAACCAGCTCTGGGTGTAGATGTGGTCAATCCCGGTTGCATCACATGCCCTGAGTTAATTAGTTAAGAATTGCTCTCTATTTCACTGTCTTTGTGTTTTGTTTTCGAAATTTATTTTGATAATGGGATTTATCGGATTTTCACTGCTGCGTTTCGGCCGCTGTACACACGCTTGATTCTCTTACGGAGACATATATATCCATGGGTTTTAAGATTTTTCCTAGTCAGGTATATTCCTAGGCGTTGAATATGTGGTGTTGGGTCCATTTCATTGAGCAAGGAGTAGGTCTTGTCTATTACATATTTGGCTTATGGAAAGTTATCTGTGCTAATTTCAGTCTCTGGTTTTATGCAGCACCCCAAGGCACCTTTCCCCATAAGCAAGCACTAGTTGGTTTTCTAAATTTGAGACCCTGTTCTTTTTTGTAATTCAGTTCATGTGTAGTCAAGTTTACATTCCGTGTATTAGTGATATCTTATGATGTTTCTTTTTCTGTGTGACGTAGTTCACGTAGAATCACCGTACCTGCATCCACTCACTATGCCGCTACGGGCCTGATGACACAGATTTCATTGCTGAGTGATATTGCATTGTACGTACGTGCCACAACTTCTTTATCCATTTTTTGCTTTCTGGGATATTTACCTGATACTGTAGACGAGCTTCTTGTGAACACAGCCGTCCCAAATATTGGGGTGGCTGTCTGTTTTTGATTTTAATTTCCGTAAGCTATAGGACCATAAGTGGAAGTGCCATAGGCTGTGTTGCTTTGTTTCTTACGTGTTTCAGGAAACACCATACACTTCTCCAGGGTGGCTGCTGGCAATTTACATCCTGCCAATCAGCATAACAAGGCTCCCTGTTCTCCATATCCTGTCCTACCTTTCTGGATTTTACCCCTTTTTCAGATGGCCCTTTTGCCCGGGGGGGCAGTGAGATTTCATTGTAGTGCAGATTTCCTTTACAGGCTTGCTTGGTTGGCCAAAAAGGGCGTATGCGTTTTTTCCTGAATATATTCAGGAAAAAACGCATACGCACTTTTTGGCCAAGTGCATCATTGTCGACGTTCTGCCTCTTTTCCTATGCTTTCAGGGCAATTCCAGTCTACCCCCTGCAATTGTTTTCCTGAAATTCAGCCCCGCTTTCAAGTCCCCTTCGCAGGCTTACTTCAATATATTTTTGGAGGATAGCTGTCATTTATAACTCTGCAGGTTTGTGAAGTACAGTGCCCCTGAGCTCCTTTCTCCAACTCGCTTTCTTGTGAGCTGGGCACAAAACCGCAGGATTGCTTCAGGCCCTAATCTGTTTCCAGCAGGGCACACTGAGCCTTTGTTTAATTCCTCTTCCTGGTGGGCAATGAGCGTTACATTTGCCCGTGCAGACACCTACAGCTAGTCTCTCATTGGTTCTCCCTATTCCTGTTCATCTTGCACAGAAATGGCAAGCTGTGCCAAACAGGAGGGTAAAGGCACTGACTCTCCAAGCGGGGAGAGTGTTAGTAAAGCATCTGGAATGGTGAACCCGAGGACCAGGATACGAAAACTGAGATGCATTTTAAATCGTTTCCCAATCACACGGTGGACGATACTCTGGGTTTCCCATGCATGTTTTAGCTGGAGGAAGAATGCCTTGAACCTGGAGAGTTGGGACCCATGGAATGGGTACCATGCAGTATGACTTCAAAGGGTCTGCATTTGCTCACCGAAACTCACCAGTGCTATCAGCCAGAAGTGTCCAGCCTTATGTCTCAACCAGCTCTGGGTGTAGATGTGGTCAATCCCGGTTGCATCACATGCCCTGAGTGAATTATTTAAGAATTGCTCTCTATTTCACTGTCTTTGTGTTTTGTTTTCCAAATTTATTTTGATAATGGGATTTATCGGATTTTCACTGCTGCATTTCCGCTGCTGTACACACGCTTGATTCTCTTACGGAGACATATATATCCATGGGTTTTAAGATTCTTCCTAGTCAGGTATATTCCTAGGCGTTGAATATGTGGTGTTGAGTCCATTTCGTTGAGCAAGGAGTAGGTCTTGTCTATTACATATTTGGCTTATGGAATGTTATCTGTGCTAATTTCAGTCTCTGGTTTTATGCAGCACCCCAACGCACCTTTCCCCATAAGCAAGCACTAGTTGGTTTTCTAAATTTGAGACCCTGTTCTGTTTTGTAATTCAGTTCATGTGTAGTGAAGTTTACATTCCGTGTATTAGTGATATCTTATGATGTTTCTTTTTCTGTGTGACGTAGTTCACGTAGAATCACCGCACCTGCATCCACTTACTATGCCGCTACGGGCCTGATGACACAGATTTCATTGCTGAGTGATATTGCATTGCACGTACGTGCCACAACTTCTTTATCCATTTTTTGCTTTCTGGGATATTTACCTGATACTGTAGACGAGCTTCTTGTGAACACAGCCGTCCCAAATATTGGGGTGGCTGTCTGTTTTTGATTTTAATTTCCGTAAGCTATAGGACCATAAGTGGAAGTGCCATAGGCTGTGTTGCTTTGTTTCTTACGTGTTTCAGGAAACACCATACACTTCTCCAGGGTGGCTGCTGGCAATTTACATCCTGCCAATCAGCATAACAAGGCTCCCTGTTCTCCATATCCTGTCCTACCTTTCTGGATTTTACACTTTTTTCAGATGGCCCTTTTGCCCCGGGGGGCAGTGAGATTTCATTGTAGTGCAGATTTCCTTTACAGGCTTGCTTGGTTGGCCAAAAAGGGCGTATGCGTTTTTTCCTGAATATATTCAGGAAAAAACGCATACGCCCTTTTTGGCCAAGTGCATCATTGTCGACGTTGTGCCTCTTTTCCTATGCTTTCAGGGCAATTCCAGTCTACCCCCTGCAATCATTTTCCTGAAATTCAGCCCCGCTTTCAAGTCCCCTTCGCAGGCTTACTTCAATATATTTTTGGAGGATAGCTGTCATTTATAACTCTGCAAGTTTGTGAAGTACAGTGCCCCTGAGCTCCTTTCTTCAACTCGCTTTCTTGTGAGCTGGGCACAAAACCGCAGGATTGCTTCAGGCCCTAATCTGTTTCCAGCAGGGCACACTGAGCCTTTGTTTAATTCCTCTTCCTGGTGGGCAATGAGCGTTACATTTGCCCGTGCAGACACCTACAGCTAGTCTCTCATTGGTTCTCCCTATTCCTGTTCATCTTGCACAGAAATTGCAAGCTGTGCCAAACAGGAGGTTAAAGGCACTGACTCTCCAAGCGGGGAGAGTGTTAGTAAAGCATCTGGAATGGTGAACCCGAGGACCAGGATACGAAAACTGAGATGCATTTTAAATCGTTTCCCAATCACACAGTGGACGATACTCTGGGTTTCCCATGCATGTTTTAGCTGGAGGAAGAATGCCTTGAACCTGGAGAGTTGGGACCCATGGAATGGGTACCATGCAGTATGACTTCAAAGGGTCTGCATTTGCTCACCGAAACTCACCAGTGCTAGCAGCCAGAAGTGTCCAGCCTTATGTCTCAACCAGCTCTGGGTGTAGATGTGGTCAATCCCGGTTGCATCACATGCCCTGAGTGAATTATTTAAGAATTGCTCTCTATTTCACTGTCTTTGTGTTTTGTTTTCGAAATTTATTTTGATAATGGGATTTATCGGATTTTCACTGCTGCGTTTCCGCCGCTGTACAAACGCTTGATTCTCTTACGGAGACATATATATCCATGGGTTTTAAGATTCTTCCTAGTCAGGTATATTCCTAGGCGTTGAATATGTGGTGTTGAGTCCATTTCGTTGAGCAAGGAGTAGGTCTTGTCTATTACATATTTGGCTTATGGAATGTTATCTGTGCTAATTTCAGTCTCTGGTTTTATGCAGCACCCCAACGCACCTTTCCCCATAAGCAAGCACTAGTTGGTTTTCTAAATTTGAGACCCTGTTCTGTTTTGTAATTCAGTTCATGTGTAGTGAAGTTTACATTCCGTGTATTAGTGATATCTTATGATGTTTCTTTTTCTGTGTGACGTAGTTCACGTAGAATCACCGTACCTGCATCCACTTACTATGCCGCTACGGGCCTGATGACACAGATTTCATTGCTGAGTGATATTGCATTGCACGTACGTGCCACAACTTCTTTATCCATTTTTTGCTTTCTGGGATATTTACCTGATACTGTAGACGAGCTTCTTGTGAACACAGCCGTCCCAAATATTGGGGTGGCTGTCTGTTTTTGATTTTAATTTCCGTAAGCTATAGGACCATAAGTGGAAGTGCCATAGGCTGTGTTGCTTTGTTTCTTACGTGTTTCAGGAAACACCATACACTTCTCCAGGGTGGCTGCTGGCAATTTACATCCTGCCAATCAGCATAACAAGGCTCCCTGTTCTAGATATCCTGTCCTACCTTTCTGGATTTTACAGTTTTTTCAGATGGCCCTTTTGCCCGGGGGGGGCCGTGAGATTTCATTGTAGTGCAGATTTCCTTTACAGGCTTGCTTGGTTGGCCAAAAAGGGCGTATGCGTTTTTTCCTGAATATATTCAGGAAAAAACGCATACGCCCTTTTTGGCCAAGTGCATCATTGTCGACGTTGTGCCTCTTTTCCTATGCTTTCAGGGCAATTCCAGTCTACCCCCTGCAATCGTTTTCCTGAAATTCAGCCCCGCTTTCAAGTCCCCTTCGCAGGCTTACTTCAATATATTTTTGGAGGATAGCTGTCATTTATAACTCTGCAGGTTTGTGAAGTACAGTGCCCCTGAGCTCCTTTCTCCAACTCGCTTTCTTGTGAGCTGGGCACAAAACCGCAGGATTGCTTCAGGCCCTAATCTGTTTCCAGCAGGGCACACTGAGCCTTTGTTTAATTCCTCTTGCTGGTGGGCAATGAGCGTTACATTTGCCCGTGCAGACACCTACAGCTAGTCTCTCATTGGTTCTCCCTATTCCTGTTCATCTTGCACAGAAATGGCAAGCTGTGCCAAACAGGAGGTTAAAGGCACTGACTCTCCAAGCGGGGAGAGTGTTAGTAAAGCATCTGGAATGGTGAACCCGAGGACCAGGATACGAAAACTGAGATGCATTTTAAATCGTTTCCCAATCACACGGTGGACGATACTCTGGGTTTCCCATGCATGTTTTAGCTGGAGGAAGAATGCCTTGAACCTGGAGAGTTCGGACCCATGGAATGGGTACCATGCAGTATGACTTCAAAGGGTCTGCATTTGCTCACCGAAACTCACCAGTGCTATCAGCCAGAAGTGTCCAGCCTTATGTCTCAACCAGCTCTGGGTGTAGATGTGGTCAATCCCGGTTGCATCACATGCCCTGAGTGAATTATTTAAGAATTGCTCTCTATTTCACTGTCTTTGTGTTTTGTTTTCGAAATTTATTTTGATAATGGGATTTATCGTATTTTCACTGCTGCATTTCCGCCGCTATACACATGCTTGATTCTCTTACGGAGACATATATATCCATGGGTTTTAAGATTCTTCCTAGTCAGGTATATTCCTAGGCGTTGAATATGTGGTGTTGAGTCCATTTCGTTGAGCAAGGAGTAGGTCTTGTCTATTACATATTTGGCTTATGGAATGTTATCTGTGCTAATTTCAGTCTCTGGTTTTATGCAGCACCCCAACGCACCTTTCCCCATAAGCAAGCACTAGTTGGTTTTCTAAATTTGAGACCCTGTTCTGTTTTGTAATTCAGTTCATGTGTAGTGAAGTTTACATTCCGTGTATTAGTGATATCTTATGATGTTTCTTTTTCTGTGTGACGTAGTTCACGTAGAATCACCGTACCTGCATCCACTCACTATGCCGCTACGGGCCTGATGACACAGATTTCATTGCTGAGTGATATTGCATTGTACGTACGTGCCACAACTTCTTTATCCATTTTTTGCTTTCTGGGATATTTACCTGATACTGTAGACGAGCTTCTTGTGAACACAGCCGTCCCAAATATTGGGGTGGCTGTCTGTTTTTGATTTTAATTTCCGTAAGCTATAGGACCATAAGTGGAAGTGCCATAGGCTGTGTTGCTTTGTTTCTTACGTGTTTCAGGAAACACCATACACTTCTCCAGGGTGGCTGCTGGCAATTTACATCCTGCCAATCAGCATAACAAGGCTCCCTGTTCTCCATATCCTGTCCTACCTTTCTGGATTTTACAATTTTTTCAGATGGCCCTTTTGCCCGGGGGGGGGCAGTGAGATTTCATTGTAGTGCAGATTTCCTTTACAGGCTTGCTTGGTTGGCCAAAAAGGGCGTATGCGTTTTTTCCTGAATATATTCAGGAAAAAACGCATACGCCCTTTTTGACCAAGTGCATCATTGTCGACGTTGTGCCTCTTTTCCTATGCTTTCAGGGCAATTCCAGTCTACCCCCTGCAATCGTTTTCCTGAAATTCAGCCCCGCTTTCAAGTCCCCTTTGCAGGCTTACTTCAATATATTTTTGGAGGATAGCTGTCATTTATAACTCTGCAGGTTTGTGAAGTACAGTGCCCCTGAGCTCCTTTCTTCAACTCGCTTTCTTGTGAGCTGGGCACAAAACCGCAGGGTTGCTTCAGGCCCTAATCTGTTTCCAGCAGGGCACACTGAGCCTTTGTTTAATTCCTCTTCCTGGTGGGCAATGAGCGTTACATTTGCCCGTGCAGACACCTACAGCTAGTCTCTCATTGGTTCTCCCTATTCCTGTTCATCTTGCACAGAAATGGCAAGCTGTGCCAAACAGGAGGTTAAAGGCACTGACTCTCCAAGCGGGGAGAGTGTTAGTAAAGCCTCTGGAATGGTGAACCCGAGGATCAGGATACGAAAACTGAGATGCATTTTAAATCGTTTCCCAATCACACGGTGGACGATACTCTGGGTTTCCCATGCATGTTTTAGCTGGAGGAAGAATGCCTTGAACCTGGAGAGTTGGGACCCATGGAATGGGTACCATGCAGTATGACTTCAAAGGGTCTGCATTTGCTCACCGAAACTCACCAGTGCTATCAGCCAGAAGTGTCCAGCCTTATGTCTCAACCAGCTCTGGGTGTAGATGTGGTCAATCCCGGTTGCATCACATGCCCTGAGTGAATTATTTAAGAATTGCTCTCTATTTCACTGTCTTTGTGTTTTGTTTTCGAAATTTATTTTGATAATGGGATTTATCGGATTTTCACTGCTGCATTTCCGCCGCTGTACACACGCTTGATTCTCTTACGGAGACATATATATCCATGGGTTTTAAGATTCTTCCTAGTCAGGTATATTCCTCGGCGTTGAATATGTGGTGTTGAGTCCATTTCGTTGAGCAAGGAGTAGGTCTTGTCTATTACATATTTGGCTTATGGAATGTTATGTGTGCTAATTTCAGTCTCTGGTTTTATGCAGCACCCCAACGCACCTTTCCCCATAAGCAAGCACTAGTTGGTTTTCTAAATTTGAGACCCTGTTCTGTTTTGTAATTCAGTTCATGTGTAGTGAAGTTTACATTCCGTGTATTAGTGATATCTTATGATGTTTCTTTTTCTGTGTGACGTAGTTCACGTAGAATCACCGTACCTGCATCCACTTACTATGCCGCTACGGGCCTGATGACACAGATTTCATTGCTGAGTGATATTGCATTGCACGTACGTGCCACAACTTCTTTATCCATTTTTTGCTTTCTGGGATATTTACCTGATACTGTAGACGAGCTTCTTGTGAACACAGCCGTCCCAAATATTGGGGTGGCTGTCTGTTTTTGATTTTAATTTCCGTAAGCTATAGGACCATAAGTGGAAGTGCCATAGGCTGTGTTGCTTTGTTTCTTACGTGTTTCAGGAAACACCATACACTTCTCCAGGGTGGCTGCTGGCAATTTACATCCTGCCAATCAGCATAACAAGGCTCCCTGTTCTCCATATCCTGTCCTACCTTTCTGGATTTTACACTTTTTTCAGATGGCCCTTTTGCCCGGGGGGGCAGTGAGATTTCATTGTAGTGCAGATTTCCTTTACAGGCTTGCTTGGTTGGCCAAAAAGGGCGTATGCGTTTTTTCCTGAATATATTCAGGAAAAAACGCATACGCCCTTTTTGGCCAAGTGCATCATTGTCGACGTTCTGCCTCTTTTCCTATGCTTTCAGGGCAATTCCAGTCTACCCCCTGCAATCGTTTTCCTGAAATTCAGCCCCGCTTTCAAGTCCCCTTTGCAGGCTTACTTCAATATATTTTTGGAGGATAGCTGTCATTTATAACTCTGCAGGTTTGTGAAGTACAGTGCCCCTGAGCTCCTTTCTTCAACTCGCTTTCTTGTGAGCTGGGCACAAAACCGCAGGGTTGCTTCAGGCCCTAATCTGTTTCCAGCAGGGCACACTGAGCCTTTGTTTAATTCCTCTTCCTGGTGGGCAATGAGCGTTACATTTGCCCGTGCAGACACCTACAGCTAGTCTCTCATTGGTTCTCCCTATTCCTGTTCATCTTGCACAGAAATGGCAAGCTGTGCCAAACAGGAGGTTAAAGGCACTGACTCTCCAAGCGGGGAGAGTGTTAGTAAAGCCTCTGGAATGGTGAACCCGAGGATCAGGATACGAAAACTGAGATGCATTTTAAATCGTTTCCCAATCACACGGTGGACGATACTCTGGGTTTCCCATGCATGTTTTAGCTGGAGGAAGAATGCCTTGTACCTGGAGAGTTGGGACCCATGGAATGGGTACCATGCAGTATGACTTCAAAGGGTCTGCATTTGCTCACCGAAACTCACCAGTGCTATCAGCCAGAAGTGTCCAGCCTTATGTCTCAACCAGCTCTGGGTGTAGATGTGGTCAATCCCGGTTGCATCACATGCCCTGAGTGAATTATTTAAGAATTGCTCTCTATTTCACTGTCTTTGTGTTTTGTTTTCGAAATTTATTTTGATAATGGGATTTATCGGATTTTCACTGCTGCATTTCCGCCGCTGTACACACGCTTGATTCTCTTACGGAGACATATATATCCATGGGTTTTAAGATTCTTCCTAGTCAGGTATATTCCTCGGCGTTGAATATGTGGTGTTGAGTCCATTTCGTTGAGCAAGGAGTAGGTCTTGTCTATTACATATTTGGCTTATGGAATGTTATCTGTGCTAATTTCAGTCTCTGGTTTTATGCAGCACCCCAACGCACCTTTCCCCATAAGCAAGCACTAGTTGGTTTTCTAAATTTGAGACCCTGTTCTGTTTTGTAATTCAGTTCATGTGTAGTGAAGTTTACATTCCGTGTATTAGTGATATCTTATGATGTTTCTTTTTCTGTGTGACGTAGTTCACGTAGAATCACCGTACCTGCATCCACTTACTATGCCGCTACGGGCCTGATGACACAGATTTCATTGCTGAGTGATATTGCATTGCACGTACGTGCCACAACTTCTTTATCCATTTTTTGCTTTCTGGGATATTTACCTGATACTGTAGACGAGCTTCTTGTGAACACAGCCGTCCCAAATATTGGGGTGGCTGTCTGTTTTTGATTTTAATTTCCGTAAGCTATAGGACCATAAGTGGAAGTGCCATAGGCTGTGTTGCTTTGTTTCTTACGTGTTTCAGGAAACACCATACACTTCTCCAGGGTGGCTGCTGGCAATTTACATCCTGCCAATCAGCATAACAAGGCTCCCTGTTCTCCATATCCTGTCCTACCTTTCTGGATTTTACACTTTTTTCAGATGGCCCTTTTGCCCGGGGGGGCAGTGAGATTTCATTGTAGTGCAGATTTCCTTTACAGGCTTGCTTGGTTGGCCAAAAAGGGCGTATGCGTTTTTTCCTGAATATATTCAGGAAAAAACGCATACGCACTTTTTGGCCAAGTGCATCATTGTCGACGTTGTGCCTCTTTTCCTATGCTTTCAGGGCAATTCCAGTCTACCCCCTGCAATCGTTTTCCTGAAATTCAGCCCCGCTTTCAAGTCCCCTTCGCAGGCTTACTTCAATATATTTTTGGAGGATAGCTGTCATTTATCACTCTGCAGGTTTGTGAAGTACAGTGCCCCTGAGCTCCTTTCTTCAACTCGCTTTCTTGTGAGCTGGGCACAAAACCGCAGGATTGCTTCAGGCCCTAATCTGTTTCCAGCAGGGCACACTGAGCCTTTGTTTAATTCCTCTTCCTGGTGGGCAATGAGCGTTACATTTGCCCGTGCAGACACCTACAGCTAGTCTCTCATTGGTTCTCCCTATTCCTGTTCATCTTGCACAGAAATTGCAAGCTGTGCCAAACAAGAGGTTAAAGGCACTGACTCTCCAAGCGGGGAGAGTGTTAGTAAAGCATCTGGAATGGTGAACCCGAGGACCAGGAAACGAAAACTGAGATGCATTTTAAATCATTTCCCAATCACACGGTGGACGATACTCTGGGTTTCCCATGCATGTTTTAGCTGGAGGAAGAATCCCTTGAACCTGGAGAGTTGGGACCCATGGAATGGGTACCATGCAGTATGACTTCAAAGGGTCTGCATTTGCTCACCGAAACTCAGCAGTGCTATCAGCCAGAAGTGTCCAGCCTTATGTCTCAACCAGCTCTGGGTGTAGATGTTTTCAATCCCGGTTGCATCACATGCCCTGAGTGAATTATTTAAGAATTGCTCTCTATTTCACTGTCTTTGTGTTTTGTTTTCGAAATTTATTTTGATAATGGGATTTATCGGATTTTCACTGCTGCATTTCCGCCGCTGTACACACGCTTGATTCTCTTACGGAGACATATATATCCATGGGTTTTAAGATTCTTCCTAGTCAGGTATATTCCTCGGCGTTGAATATGTGGTGTTGAGTCCATTTCGTTGAGCAAGGAGTAGGTCTTGTCTATTACATATTTGGCTTATGGAATGTTATCTGTGCTAATTTCAGTCTCTGGTTTTATGCAGCACCCCAACGCACCTTTCCCCATAAGCAAGCACTAGTTGGTTTTCTAAATTTGAGACACTGTTCTGTTTTGTAATTCAGTTCATGTGTAGTGAAGTTTACATTCCGTGTATTAGTGATATCTTATGATGTTTCTTTTTCTGTGTGACGTAGTTCACGTAGAATCACCGTACCTGCATCCACTTACTATGCCGCTACGGGCCTGATGACACAGATTTCATTACTGAGTGATATTGCATTGCACGTACGTGCCACAACTTCTTTATCCATTTTTTGCTTTCTGGGATATTTACCTGATACTGTAGACGAGCTTCTTGTGAACACAGCCGTCCCAAATATTGGGGTGGCTGTCTGTTTTTGATTTTAATTTCCGTAAGCTATAGGACCATAAGTGGAAGTGCCATAGGCTGTGTTGCTTTGTTTCTTACGTGTTTCAGGAAACACCATACACTTCTCCAGGGTGGCTGCTGGCAATTTACATCCTGCCAATCAGCATAACAAGGCTCCCTGTTCTCCATATCCTGTCCTACCTTTCTGGATATTACACTTTTTTCAGATGGCCCTTTTGCCCGGGGGGGCAGTGAGATTTCATTGTAGTGCAGATTTCCTTTACAGGCTTGCTTGGTTGGCCAAAAAGGGCGTATGCGTTTTTTCCTGAATATATTCAGGAAAAAACGCATACGCCCTTTTTGGCCAAGTGCATCATTGTCGACGTTGTGCCTCTTTTCCTATGCTTTCAGGGCAATTCCAGTCTACCCCCTGCAATTGTTTTCCTGAAATTCAGCCCCGCTTTCAAGTCCCCTTCGCAGGCTTACTTCAATATATTTTTGGAGGATAGCTGTCATTTATAACTCTGCAGGTTTGTGAAGTACAGTGCCCCTGAGCTCCTTTCTTCAACTCGCTTTCTTGTGAGCTGGGCACAAAACCGCAGGATTGCTTCAGGCCCTAATCTGTTTCCAGCAGGGCACACTGAGCCTTTGTTTAATTCCTCTTCCTGGTGGGCAATGAGCGTTACATTTGCCCGTGCAGACACCTACAGCTAGTCTCTCATTGGTTCTCCCTATTCCTGTTCATCTTGCACAGAAATGGCAAGCTGTGCCAAACAGGAGGTTAAAGGCACTGACTCTCCAAGCGGGGAGAGTGTTAGTAAAGCATCTGGAATGGTGAAGCCGAGGACCAGGAAACGAAAACTGAGATGCATTTTAAATCATTTCCCAATCACACGGTGGACGATACTCTGGGTTTCCCATGCATGTTTTAGCTGGAGGAAGAATCCCTTGAACCTGGAGAGTTGGGACCCATGGAATGGGTACCATGCAGTATGACTTCAAAGGGTCTGCATTTGCTCACCGAAACTCACCAATGCTATCAGCCTGAAGTGTCAAGCCTTATGTCTCAACCAGCTCTGGGTGTAGATGTGGTCAATCCCGGTTGCATCACATGCCCTGAGTGAATTAGTTAAGAATTGCTCTCTATTTCACTGTCTTTGTGTTTTGTTTTCGAAATTTATTTTGATAATGGGATTTATCGGATTTTCACTGCTGCGTTTCGGCCGCTGTACACACGCTTGATTCTCTTACGGAGACATATATATCCATGGGTTTTAAGATTCTTCCTAGTCAGGTATATTCCTAGGCGTTGAATATGTGGTGTTGGGTCCATTTCGTTGAGCAAGGAGTAGGTCTTGTCTATTACATATTTGGCTTATGGAAAGTTATCTGTGCTAATTTCAGTCTCTGGTTTTATGCAGCACCCCAAGGCACCTTTCCCCATAAGCAAGCACTAGTTGGTTTTCTAAATTTGAGACCCTGTTCTTTTTTGTAATTCAGTTCATGTGTAGTCAAGTTTACATTCCGTGTATTAGTGATATCTTATGATGTTTCTTTTTCTGTGTGACGTAGTTCACGTAGAATCACCGTACCTGCATCCACTCACTATGCCGCTACAGGCCTGATGACACAGATTTCATTGCTGAGTGATATTGCATTGTACGTACGTGACACAACTTCTTTATCCATTTTTTCTTTCTGGGATATTTACCTGATACTGTAGACGAGCTTCTTGTGAACACAGCCGTCCCAAATATTGGGGTGGCTGTCTGTTTTTGATTTTAATTTCCGTAAGCTATAGGACCATAAGTGGAAGTGCCATAGGCTGTGTTGCTTTGTTTCTTACGTGTTTCAGGAAACACCATACACTTCTCCAGGGTGGCTGCTGGCAATTTACATCCTGCCAATCAGCATAACAAGGCTCCCTGTTCTAGATATCCTGTCCTAGCTTTCTGGATATTACACTTTTTTCAGATGGCCCTTTTGCCCGGGGGGGCAGTGAGATTTCATTGTAGTGCAGATTTCCTTTACAGGCTTGCTTGGTTGGCCAAAAAGGGCGTATGCGTTTTTTCCTGAATATATTCAGGAAAAAACGCATACGCCCTTTTTGGCCAAGTGCATCATTGTCGACGTTGTGCCTCTTTTCCTATTCTTTCAGGGCAATTCCAGTCTACCCCCTGCAATCGTTTTCCTGAAATTCAGCCCCGCTTTCAAGTCCCCTTCGCAGGCTTACTTCAATATATTTTTGGAGGATAGCTGTCATTTATAACTCTGCAGGTTTGTGAAGTACAGTGCCCCTGAGCTCCTTTCTCCAACTCGCTTTCTTGTGAGCTGGGCACAAAACCGCAGGATTGCTTCAGGCCCTAATCTGTTTCCAGCAGGGCACACTGAGCCTTTGTTTAATTCCTCTTGCTGGTGGGCAATGAGCGTTACATTTGCCCGTGCAGACACCTACAGCTAGTCTCTCATTGGTTCTCCCTATTCCTGTTCATCTTGCACAGAAATGGCAAGCTGTGCCAAACAGGAGGTTAAAGGCACTGACTCTCCAAGCGGGGAGAGTGTTAGTAAAGCATCTGGAATGGTGAACCCGAGGACCAGGATACGAAAACTGAGATGCATTTTAAATCGTTTCCCAATCACACGGTGGACGATACTCTGGGTTTCCCATGCATGTTTTAGCTGGAGGAAGAATGCCTTGAACCTGGAGAGTTCGGACCCATGGAATGGGTACCATGCAGTATGACTTCAAAGGGTCTGCATTTGCTCACCGAAACTCACCAGTGCTAGCAGCCAGAAGTGTCCAGCCTTATGTCTCAACCAGCTCTGGGTGTAGATGTGGTCAATCCCGGTTGCATCACATGCCCTGAGTGAATTATTTAAGAATTGCTCTCTATTTCACTGTCTTTGTGTTTTGTTTTCGAAATTTATTTTGATAATGGGATTTATCGGATTTTCACTGCTGCATTTCCGCCGCTATACACACGCTTGATTCTCTTACGGAGACATATATATCCATGGGTTTTAAGATTCTTCCTAGTCAGGTATATTCCTAGGCGTTGAATATGTGGTGTTGAGTCCATTTCGTTGAGCAAGGAGTAGGTCTTGTCTATTACATATTTGGCTTATGGAATGTTATCTGTGCTAATTTCAGTCTCTGGTTTTATGCAGCACCCCAACGCACCTTTCCCCATAAGCAAGCACTAGTTGGTTTTCTAAATTTGAGACCCTGTTCTTTTTTGTAATTCAGTTCATGTGTAGTCAAGTTTACATTCCGTGTATTAGTGATATCTTATGATGTTTCTTTTTCTGTGTGACGTAGTTCACGTAGAATCACCGTACCTGCATCCACTCACTATGCCGCTACGGGCCTGATGACACAGATTTCATTGCTGAGTGATATTGCATTGTACGTACGTGCCACAACTTCTTTATCCATTTTTTGCTTTCTGGGATATTTACCTGATACTGTAGACGAGCTTCTTGTGAACACAGCCGTCCCAAATATTGGGGTGGCTGTCTGTTTTTGATTTTAATTTCCGTAAGCTATAGGACCATAAGTGGAAGTGCCATAGGCTGTGTTGCTTTGTTTCTTACGTGTTTCAGGAAACACCATACACTTCTCCAGGGTGGCTGCTGGCAATTTACATCCTGCCAATCAGCATAACAAGGCTCCCTGTTCTCCATATCCTGTCCTACCTTTCTGGATTTTACAATTTTTTCAGATGGCCCTTTTGCCCGGGGGGGGGCAGTGAGATTTCATTGTAGTGCAGATTTCCTTTACAGGCTTGCTTGGTTGGCCAAAAAGGGCGTATGCGTTTTTTCCTGAATATATTCAGGAAAAAACGCATACGCCCTTTTTGACCAAGTGCATCATTGTCGACGTTGTGCCTCTTTTCCTATGCTTTCAGGGCAATTCCAGTCTACCCCCTGCAATCGTTTTCCTGAAATTCAGCCCCGCTTTCAAGTCCCCTTTGCAGGCTTACTTCAATATATTTTTGGAGGATAGCTGTCATTTATAACTCTGCAGGTTTGTGAAGTACAGTGCCCCTGAGCTCCTTTCTTCAACTCGCTTTCTTGTGAGCTGGGCACAAAACCGCAGGGTTGCTTCAGGCCCTAATCTGTTTCCAGCAGGGCACACTGAGCCTTTGTTTAATTCCTCTTGCTGGTGGGCAATGAGCGTTACATTGGCCCGTGCAGACACCTACAGCTAGTCTCTCATTGGTTCTCCCTATTCCTGTTCATCTTGCACAGAAATGGCAAGCTGTGCCAAACAGGAGGTTAAAGGCACTGACTCTCCAAGCGGGGAGAGTGTTAGTAAAGCCTCTGGAATGGTGAACCCGAGGATCAGGATACGAAAACTGAGATGCATTTTAAATCGTTTCCCAATCACACGGTGGACGATACTCTGGGTTTCCCATGCATGTTTTAGCTGGAGGAAGAATGCCTTGAACCTGGAGAGTTGGGACCCATGGAATGGGTACCATGCAGTATGACTTCAAAGGGTCTGCATTTGCTCACCGAAACTCACCAGTGCTATCAGCCAGAAGTGTCCAGCCTTATGTCTCAACCAGCTCTGGGTGTAGATGTGGTCAATCCCGGTTGCATCACATGCCCTGAGTGAATTATTTAAGAATTGCTCTCTATTTCACTGTCTTTGTGTTTTGTTTTCGAAATTTATTTTGATAATGGGATTTATCGGATTTTCACTGCTGCATTTCCGCCGCTGTACACACGCTTGATTCTCTTACGGAGACATATATATCCATGGGTTTTAAGATTCTTCCTAATCAGGTATATTCCTCGGCGTTGAATATGTGGTGTTGAGTCCATTTCGTTGAGCAAGGAGTAGGTCTTGTCTATTACATATTTGGCTTATGGAATGTTATCTGTGCTAATTTCAGTCTCTGGTTTTATGCAGCACCCCAACGCACCTTTCCCCATAAGCAAGCACTAGTTGGTTTTCTAAATTTGAGACCCTGTTCTGTTTTGTAATTCAGTTCATGTGTAGTGAAGTTTACATTCCGTGTATTAGTGATATCTTATGATGTTTCTTTTTCTGTGTGACGTAGTTCACGTAGAATCACCGTACCTGCATCCACTTACTATGCCGCTACGGGCCTGATGACACAGATTTCATTGCTGAGTGATATTGCATTGCACGTACGTGCCACAACTTCTTTATCCATTTTTTGCTTTCTGGGATATTTACCTGATACTGTAGACGAGCTTCTTGTGAACACAGCCGTCACAAATATTGGGGTGGCTGTCTGTTTTTGATTTTAATTTCCGTAAGCTATAGGACCATAAGTGGAAGTGCCATAGGCTGTGTTGCTTTGTTTCTTACGTGTTTCAGGAAACACCATACACTTCTCCAGGGTGGCTGCTGGCAATTTACATCCTGCCAATCAGCATAACAAGGCTCCCTGTTCTCCATATCCTGTCCTACCTTTCTGGATTTTACACTTTTTTCAGAGGGCCCTTTTGCCCGGGGGGGCAGTGAGATTTCATTGTAGTGCAGATTTCCTTTACAGGCTTGCTTGGTTGGCCAAAAAGGGCGTATGCGTTTTTTCCTGAATATATTCAGGAAAAAACGCATACGCCCTTTTTGGCCAAGTGCATCATTGTCGACGTTGTGCCTCTTTTCCTATGCTTTCAGGGCAATTCCAGTCTACCCCCTGCAATCGTTTTCCTGAAATTCAGCCCCGCTTTCAAGTCCCCTTCGCAGGCTTACTTCAATATATTTTTGGAGGATAGCTGTCATTTATCACTCTGCAGGTTTGTGAAGTACAGTGCCCCTGAGCTCCTTTCTTCAACTCGCTTTCTTGTGAGCTGGGCACAAAACCGCAGGATTGCTTCAGGCCCTAATCTGTTTCCAGCAGGGCACACTGAGCCTTTGTTTAATTCCTCTTCCTGGTGGGCAATGAGCGTTACATTTGCCCGTGCAGACACCTACAGCTAGTCTCTCATTGGTTCTCCCTATTCCTGTTCATCTTGCACAGAAATTGCAAGCTGTGCCAAACAGGAGGTTAAAGGCACTGACTCTCCAAGCGGGGAGAGTGTTAGTAAAGCATCTGGAATGGTGAACCCGAGGACCAGGAAACGAAAACTGAGATGCATTTTAAATCATTTCCCAATCACACGGTGGACGATACTCTGGGTTTCCCATGCATGTTTTAGCTGGAGGAAGAATCCCTTGAACCTGGAGAGTTGGGACCCATGGAATGGGTACCATGCAGTATGACTTCAAAGGGTCTGCATTTGCTCACCGAAACTCACCAATGCTATCAGCCTGAAGTGTCCAGCCTTATGTCTCAACCAGCTCTGGGTGTAGATGTGGTCAATCCCGGTTGCATCACATGCCCTGAGTGAATTAGTTAAGAATTGCTCTCTATTTCACTGTCTTTGTGTTTTGTTTTCGAAATTTATTTTGATAATGGGATTTATCGGATTTTCACTGCTGCGTTTCGGCCGCTGTACACACGCTTGATTCTCTTACGGAGACATATATATCCATGGGTTTTAAGATTCTTCCTAGTCAGGTATATTCCTAGGCGTTGAATATGTGGTGTTGGGTCCATTTCGTTGAGCAAGGAGTAGGTCTTGTCTATTACATATTTGGCTTATGGAAAGTTATCTGTGCTAATTTCAGTCTCTGGTTTTATGCAGCACCCCAAGGCACCTTTCCCCATAAGCAATCACTAGTTGGTTTTCTAAATTTGAGACCCTGTTCTTTTTTGTAATTCAGTTCATGTGTAATCAAGTTTACATTCCGTGTATTAGTGATATCTTATGATGTTTCTTTTTCTGTGTGACGTAGTTCACGTAGAATCACCGTACCTGCATCCACTCACTATGCCGCTACGGGCCTGATGACACAGATTTCATTGCTGAGTGATATTGCATTGCACGTACGTGCCACAACTTCTTTATCCATTTTTTGCTTTCTGGGATATTTACCTGATACTGTAGACGAGCTTCTTGTGAACACAGCCGTCCCAAATATTGGGGTGGCTGTCTGTTTTTGATTTTAATTTCCGTAAGCTATAGGACCATAAGTGGAAGTGCCATAGGCTGTGTTGCTTTGTTTCTTACGTGTTTCAGGAAACACCATACACTTCTCCAGGGTGGCTGCTGGCAATTTACATCCTGCCAATCAGCATAACAAGGCTCCCTGTTCTCCATATCCTGTCCTACCTTTCTGGATTTTACACTTTTTTCAGATGGCCCTTTTGCCCGGGGGGGCAGTGAGATTTCATTGTAGTGCAGATTTCCTTTACAGGCTTGCTTGGTTGGCCAAAAAGGGCGTATGCGTTTTTTCCTGAATATATTCAGGAAAAAACGCATACGCCCTTTTTGACCAAGTGCATCATTGTCGACGTTGTGCCAATTTTCCTATGCTTTCAGGGCAATTCTAGTCTACCCCCTGGAATCGTTTTCCTGAAATTCAGCCCCGCTTTCAAGTCCCCTTCGCAGGCTTACTTCAATATATTTTTGGAGGATAGCTGTCATTTATAACTCTGCAGGTTTGTGAAGTACAGTGCCCCTGAGCTCCTTTCTTCAACTCGCTTTCTTGTGAGCTGGGCACAAAACCGCAGGGTTGCTTCAGGCCCTAATCTGTTTCCAGCAGGGCACACTGAGCATTTGTTTAATTCCTCTTCCTGGTGGGCAATGAGCGTTACATTTGCCCGTGCAGACACCTACAGCTAGTCTCTCATTGGTTCTCCCTATTCCTGTTCATCTTGCACAGAAATGGCAAGCTGTGCCAAACAGGAGGTTAAAGGCACTGACTCTCCAAGCGGGGAGAGTGTTAGTAAAGCATCTGGAATGGTGAACCCGAGGACCAGGAAACGAAAACTGAGATGCATTTTAAATCATTTCCCAATCACACGGTGGACGATACTCTGGGTTTCCCATGCATGTTTTAGCTGGAGGAAGAATCCCTTGAACCTGGAGAGTTGGGACCCATGGAATGGGTACCATGCAGTATGACTTCAAAGGGTCTGCATTTGCTCACCGAAACTCACCAATGCTATCAGCCTGAAGTTTCAAGCCTTATGTCTCAACCAGCTCTGGGTGTAGATGTGGTCAATCCCGGTTGCATCACATGCCCTGAGTGAATTAGTTAAGAATTGCTCTCTATTACACTGTCTTTGTGTTTTGTTTTCGAAATTTATTTTGATAATGGGATTTATCGGATTTTCACTGCTGCGTTTTGGCCGCTGTACACACGCTTGATTCTCTTACGGAGACATATATATCCATGGGTTTTAAGATTCTTCCTAGTCAGGTATATTCCTAGGCGTTGAATATGTGGTGTTGGGTCCATTTCGTTGAGCAAGGAGTAGGTCTTGTCTATTACATATTTGGCTTATGGAAAGTTATCTGTGCTAATTTCAGTCTCTGGTTTTATGCAGCACCCCAAGGCACCTTTCCCCATAAGCAAGCACTAGTTGGTTTTCTAAATTTGAGACCCTGTTCTGTTTTGTAATTCAGTTCATGTGTAGTCAAGTTTACATTCCGTGTATTAGTGATATCTTATGATGTTTCTTTTTCTGTGTGACGTAGTTCACGTAGAATCACCGTACCTGCATCCACTCACTATGCCGCTACAGGCCCGATGACACAGATTTCATTGCTGAGTGATATTGCATTGTACGTACGTGCCACAACTTCTTTATCCATTTTTTCTTTCTGGGATATTTACCTGATACTGTAGACGAGCTTCTTGTGAACACAGCCGTCCCAAATATTGGGGTGGCTGTCTGTTTTTGATTTTAATTTCCGTAAGCTATAGGACCATAAGTGGAAGTGCCATAGGCTGTGTTGCTTTGTTTCTTACGTGTTTCAGGAAACACCATACACTTCTCCAGGGTGGCTGCTGGCAATTTACATCCTGCCAATCAGCATAACAAGGCTCCCTGTTCTCCATATCCTGTCCTACCTTTCTGGATTTTACACTTTTTTCAGATGGCCCTTTTGCCCGGGGGGGCAGTGAGATTTCATTGTAGTGCAGATTTCTTTACAGGCTTGCTTGGTTGGCCAAAAAGGGCGTATGCGTTTTTTCCTGAATATATTCAGGAAAAAACGCATACGCCCTTTTTGGCCAAGTTCATCATTGTCGACGTTGTGCCTCTTTTCCTATGCTTTCAGGGCAATTCCAGTCTACCCCCTGCAATCGTTTTCCTGAAATTCAGCCCCGCTTTCAAGTCCCCTTCACAGGCTTACTTCAATATATTTTTGGAGGATAGCTGTCATTTATAACTCTGCAGGTCTGTGAAGTACAGTGCCCCTGAGCTCCTTTCTTCAACTCGCTTTCTTGTGAGCTGGGCACAAAACCGCAGGATTGCTTCAGGCCCTAATCTGTTTCCAGCAGGGCACACTGAGCCTTTGTTTAATTCCTCTTCCTGGTGGGCAATGAGCGTTACATTTGCCCGTGCAGACACCTACAGCTAGTCTCTCATTGGTTCTCCCTATTCCTGTTCATCTTGCACAGAAATTGCAAGCTGTGCGAAACAGGAGGTTAAAGGCACTGACTCTCCAAGCGGGGAGAGTGTTAGTAAAGCATCTGGAATGGTGAACCCGAGGACCAGGAAACGAAAACTGAGATGCATTTTAAATCATTTCCCAATCACACGGTGGACGATACTCTGGGTTTCCCATGCATGTTTTAGCTGGAGGAAGAATCCCTTGAACCTGGAGAGTTGGGACCCATGGAATGGGTACCATGCAGTATGACTTCAAAGGGTCTGCATTTGCTCACCGAAACTCACCAATGCTATCAGCCTGAAGTTTCAAGCCTTATGTCTCAACCAGCTCTGGGTGTAGATGTGGTCAATCCCGGTTGCATCACATGCCCTGAGTGAATTAGTTAAGAATTGCTCTCTATTACACTGTCTTTGTGTTTTGTTTTCGAAATTTATTTTGATAATGGGATTTATCGGATTTTCACTGCTGCGTTTTGGCCGCTGTACACACGCTTGATTCTCTTACGGAGACATATATATCCATGGGTTTTAAGATTCTTCCTAGTCAGGTATATTCCTAGGCGTTGAATATGTGGTGTTGGGTCCATTTCGTTGAGCAAGGAGTAGGTCTTGTCTATTACATATTTGGCTTATGGAAAGTTATCTGTGCTAATTTCAGTCTCTGGTTTTATGCAGCACCCCAAGGCACCTTTCCCCATAAGCAAGCACTAGTTGGTTTTCTAAATTTGAGACCCTGTTCTGTTTTGTAATTCAGTTCATGTGTAGTCAAGTTTACATTCCGTGTATTAGTGATATCTTATGATGTTTCTTTTTCTGTGTGACGTAGTTCACGTAGAATCACCGTACCTGCATCCACTCACTATGCCGCTACAGGCCCGATGACACAGATTTCATTGCTGAGTGATATTGCATTGTACGTACGTGCCACAACTTCTTTATCCATTTTTTCTTTCTGGGATATTTACCTGATACTGTAGACGAGCTTCTTGTGAACACAGCCGTCCCAAATATTGGGGTGGCTGTCTGTTTTTGATTTTAATTTCCGTAAGCTATAGGACCATAAGTGGAAGTGCCATAGGCTGTGTTGCTTTGTTTCTTACGTGTTTCAGGAAACACCATACACTTCTCCAGGGTGGCTGCTGGCAATTTACATCCTGCCAATCAGCATAACAAGGCTCCCTGTTCTCCATATCCTGTCCTACCTTTCTGGATTTTACACTTTTTTCAGATGGCCCTTTTGCCCGGGGGGGCAGTGAGATTTCATTGTAGTGCAGATTTCTTTACAGGCTTGCTTGGTTGGCCAAAAAGGGCGTATGCGTTTTTTCCTGAATATATTCAGGAAAAAACGCATACGCCCTTTTTGGCCAAGTTCATCATTGTCGACGTTGTGCCTCTTTTCCTATGCTTTCAGGGCAATTCCAGTCTACCCCCTGCAATCGTTTTCCTGAAATTCAGCCCCGCTTTCAAGTCCCCTTCACAGGCTTACTTCAATATATTTTTGGAGGATAGCTGTCATTTATAACTCTGCAGGTCTGTGAAGTACAGTGCCCCTGAGCTCCTTTCTTCAACTCGCTTTCTTGTGAGCTGGGCACAAAACCGCAGGATTGCTTCAGGCCCTAATCTGTTTCCAGCAGGGCACACTGAGCCTTTGTTTAATTCCTCTTCCTGGTGGGCAATGAGCGTTACATTTGCCCGTGCAGACACCTACAGCTAGTCTCTCATTGGTTCTCCCTATTCCTGTTCATCTTGCACAGAAATTGCAAGCTGTGCGAAACAGGAGGTTAAAGGCACTGACTCTCCAAGCGGGGAGAGTGTTAGTAAAGCATCTGGAATGGTGAACCCGAGGACCAGGAAACGAAAACTGAGATGCATTTTAAATCATTTCCCAATCACACGGTGGACGATACTCTGGGTTTCCCATGCATGTTTTAGCTGGAGGAAGAATCCCTTGAACCTGGAGAGTTGGGACCCATGGAATGGGTACCATGCAGTATGACTTCAAAGGGTCTGCATTTGCTCACCGAAACTCACCAATGCTATCAGCCTGAAGTGTCCAGCCTTATGTCTCAACCAGCTCTGGGTGTAGATGTGGTCAATCCCGGTTGCATCACATGCCCTGAGTGAATTAGTTAAGAATTGCTCTCTATTTCACTGTCTTTGTGTTTTGTTTTCGAAATTTATTTTGATAATGGGATTTATCGGATTTTCACTGCTGCGTTTCGGCCGCTGTACACACGCTTGATTCTCTTACGGAGACATATATATCCATGGGTTTTAAGATTCTTCCTAGTCAGGTATATTCCTAGGCGTTGAATATGTGGTGTTGGGTCCATTTCATTGAGCAAGGAGTAGGTCTTGTCTATTACATATTTGGCTTATGGAAAGTTATCTGTGCTAATTTCAGTCTCTGGTTTTATGCAGCACCCCAAGGCACCTTTCCCCATAAGCAAGCACTAGTTGGTTTTCTAAATTTGAGACCCTGTTCTGTTTTGTAATTCAGTTCATGTGTAGTCAAGTTTACATTCCGTGTATTAGTGATATCTTATGATGTTTATTTTTCTGTGTGACGTAGTTCACGTAGAATCACCGTACCTGCATCCACTCACTATGCCGCTACGGGCCTGATGACACAGATTTCATTGCTGAGTGATATTGCATTGTACGTACGTGCCACAACTTCTTTATCCATTTTTTGCTTTCTGGGATATTTACCTGATACTGTAGACGAGCTTCTTGTGAACACAGCCGTCCCAAATATTGGGGTGGCTGTCTGTTTTTGATTTTAATTTCCGTAAGCTATAGGACCATAAGTGGAAGTGCCATAGGCTGTGTTGCTTTGTTTCTTACGTGTTTCAGGAAACACCATACACTTCTCCAGGGTGGCTGCTGGCAATTTACATCCTGCCAATCAGCATAACAAGGCTCCCTCTTCTCCATATCCTGTCCTACCTTTCTGGATTTTACACTTTTTTCAGATGGCCCTTTTGCCCGGGGGGGCAGTGAGATTTCATTGTAGTGCAGATTTCCTTTACAGGCTTGCTTGGTTGGCCAAAAAGGGCATATGCGTTTTTCCCTGAATATATTCAGGAAAAAACGCATACGCCCTTTTTGGCCAAGTGCATCATTGTCGACGTTCTGCCTCTTTTCCTATGCTTTCAGGGCAATTCCAGTCTACCCCCTGCAATCGTTTTCCTGAAATTCAGCCCCGCTTTCAAGTCCCCTTCGCAGGCTTACTTCAATATATTTTTGGAGGATAGCTGTCATTTATAACTCTGCAGGTTTGTGAAGTACAGTGCCCCTGAGCTCCTTTCTTCAACTCGCTTTCTTGTGAGCTGGGCAAAAAACCGCAGGATTGCTTCAGGCCCTAATCTGTTTCCAGCAGGGCACACTGAGCCTTTGTTTAATTCCTCTTCCTGGTGGGCAATGAGCGTTACATTTGCCCGTGCAGACACCTACAGCTAGTCTCTCATTGGTTCTCCCTATTCCTGTTCATCTTGCACAGAAATGGCAAGCTGTGCCAAACAGGAGGTTAAAGGCACTGACTCTCCAAGCGGGGAGAGTGTTAGTAAAGCATCTGGAATGGTGAACCCGAGGACCAGGAAACGAAAACTGAGATGCATTTTAAATCATTTCCCAATCACACGGTGGACGATACTCTGGGTTTCCCATGCATGTTTTAGCTGGAGGAAGAATCCCTTGAACCTGGAGAGTTGGGACCCATGGAATGGGTACCATGCAGTATGACTTCAAAGGGTCTGCATTTGCTCACCGAAACTCACCAATGCTATCAGCCTGAAGTGTCCAGCCTTATGTCTCAACCAGCTCTGGGTGTAGATGTGGTCAATCCCGGTTGCATCACATGCCCTGAGTGAATTATTTAAGAATTGCTCTCTATTTCACTGTCTTTGTGTTTTGTTTTCGAAATTTATTTTGATAATGGGATTTATCGGATTTTCACTGCTGCGTTTCGGCCGCTGTACACACGCTTGATTCTCTTACGGAGACATATATATCCATGGGTTTTAAGATTCTTCCTAGTCAGGTATATTCCTAGGCGTTGAATATGTGGTGTTGAGTCCATTTCGTTGAGCAAGGAGTAGGTCTTGTCTATTACATATTTGGCTTATGGAATGTTATCTGTGCTAATTTCAGTCTCTGGTTTTATGCAGCACCCCAACGCACCTTTCCCCATAAGCAAGCACTAGTTGGTTTTCTAAATTTGAGACCCTGTTCTGTTTTGTAATTCAGTTCATGTGTAGTCAAGTTTACATTCCGTGTATTAGTGATATCTTATGATGTTTCTTTTTCTGTGTGACGTAGTTCACGTAGAATCACCGTACCTGCATCCACTCACTATGCCGCTACGGGCCTGATGACACAGATTTCATTGCTGAGTGATATTGCATTGTACGTACGTGCCACAACTTCTTTATCCATTTTTTGCTTTCTGGGATATTTACCTGATACTGTAGACGAGCTTCTTGGGAACACAGCCGTCCCAAATATTGGGGTGGCTGTCTGTTTTTTATTTTAATTTCCGTAAGCTATAGGACCATAATTGGAAGTGCCATAGGCTGTGTTGCTTTGTTTCTTACGTGTTTCAGGAAACACCATACACTTCTCCAGGGTGGCTGCTGGCAATTTATATCCTGCCAATCAGCATAACAAGGCTCCCTGTTCTCCATATCCTGTCCTACCTTTCTGGATTTTACACTTTTTTCAGATGGCCCTTTTGCCCGGGGGGGCAGTGAGATTTCATTGTAGTGCAGATTTCCTTTACAGGCTTGCTTGGTTGGCCAAAAAGGGCGTATGCGTTTTTTCCTAAATATATTCAGGAAAAAACGCATACGCCCTTTTTGGCCAAGTGCATCATTGTCGACGTTGTGCCTCTTTTCCTATGCTTTCAGGGCAATTCCAGTCTACCCCCTGCAATCGTTTTCCTGAAATTCAGCCCCGCTTTCAATCCCCTTCACAGGCTTACTTCAATATATTTTTGGAGGATAGCTATCATTTATAACTCTGCAGGTTTGTGAAGTACAGTGCCCCTGAGCTCCTTTCTTCAACTCGCTTTCTTGTGAGCTGGGCACAAAACCGCAGGATTGCTTCAGGCCCTAATCTGTTTCCAGCAGGGCACACTGAGCCTTTGTTTAATTCCTCTTCCTGGTGGGCAATGAGCGTTACATTTGCCCGTGCAGACACCTACAGCTAGTCTCTCATTGGTTCTCCCTATTCCTGTTCATCTTGCACAGAAATGGCAAGCTGTGCCAAACAGGAGGTTAAAGGCACTGACTCTCCAAGCGGGGAGAGTGTTAGTAAAGCATCTGGAATGGTGAACCCGAGGACCAGGATACGAAAACTGAGATGCATTTTAAATCGTTTCCCAATCACACGGTGGACAATACTCTGGGTTTCCCATGCATGTTTTAGCTGGAGGAAGAATGCCTTGAACCTGGAGAGTTGGGACCCATGGAATGGGTACCATGCAGTATGACTTCAAAGGGTCTGCATTTGCTCACCGAAACTCACCAGTGCTATCAGCCTGAAGTGTCCAGCCTTATGTCTCAACCAGCTCTGGGTGTAGATGTGGTCAATCCCGGTTGCATCACATGCCCTGAGTGAATTATTTAAGAATTGCTCTCTATTTCACTGTGTTTGTGTTTTGTTTTCAAAATTTATTTTGATAATGGGATTTATCGGATTTTCACTGCTGCGTTTCGGCCGCTGTACACACGCTTGATTCTCTTACGGAGACATATATATCCATGGGTTTTAAGATTCTTCCTAGTCAGGTATATTCCTAGGCGTTGAATATGTGGTGTTGGGTCCATTTCGTTGAGCAAGGAGTAGGTCTTGTCTATTACATATTTGGCTTATGGAAAGTTATCTGTGCTAATTTCAGTCTCTGGTTTTATGCAGCACCCCAAGGCACCTTTCCCCATAAGCAAGCACTAGTTGGTTTTCTAAATTTGAGACCCTGTTCTTTTTTGTAATTCAGTTCATGTGTAGTCAAGTTTACATTCCGTGTATTAGTGATATCTTATGATGTTTCTTTTTCTGTGTGACGTAGTTCACGTAGAATTACCGTACCTGCATCCACTCACTATGCCGCTACGGGCCTGATGACACAGATTTCATTGCTGAGTGATATTGCATTGTACGTACGTGCCACAACTTCTTTATCCATTTTTTGCTTTCTGGGATATTTACCTGATACTGTAGACGAGCTTCTTGGGAACACAGCCGTCCCAAATATTGGGGTGGCTGTCTGTTTTTTATTTTAATTTCCGTAAGCTATAGGACCATAAGTGGAAGTGCCATAGGCTGTGTTGCTTTGTTTCTTACGTGTTTCAGGAAACACCATACACTTCTCCAGGGTGGCTGCTGGCAATTTACATCCTGCCAATCAGCATAACAAGGCTCCCTGTTCTCCATATCCTGTCCTACCTTTCTGGATTTTACACTTTTTTCAGATGGCCCTTTTGCCCGGGGGGGCAGTGAGATTTCATTGTAGTGCAGATTTCCTTTACAGGCTTGCTTGGTTGGCCAAAAAGGGCGTATGCGTTTTTTCCTAAATATATTCAGGAAAAAACGCATACGCCATTTTTGGCGAAGTGCATCATTGTCGACGTTGTGCCTCTTTTCCTATGCTTTCAGGGCAATTCCAGTCTACCCCCTGCAATCGTTTTCCTGAAATTCAGCCCCGCTTTCAAGTCCCCTTCACAGGCTTACTTCAATATATTTTTGGAGGATAGCTGTCATTTATAACTCTGCAGGTTTGTGAAGTACAGTGCCCCTGAGCTCCTTTCTTCAACTCGCTTTCTTGTGAGCTGGGCACAAAACCGCAGGATTGCTTCAGGCCCTAATCTGTTTCCAGCAGGGCACACTGAGCCTTTGTTTAATTCCTCTTCCTGGTGGGCAATGAGCGTTACATTTGCCCGTGCAGACACCTACAGCTAGTCTCTCATTGGTTCTCCCTATTCCTGTTCATCTTGCACAGAAATGGCAAGCTGTGCCAAACAGGAGGTTAAAGGCACTGACTCTCCAAGCGGGGAGAGTGTTAGTAAAGCATCTGGAATGGTGAACCCGAGGACCAGGATACGAAAACTGAGATGCATTTTAAATCGTTTCCCAATCACACGGTGGACGATACTCTGGGTTTCCCATGCATGTTTTAGCTGGAGGAAGAATGCCTTGAACCTAGAGAGTTGGGAACCATGGAATGGGTACCATGCAGTATGACTTCAAAGGGTCTGCATTTGCTCACCGAAACTCACCAGTGCTATCAGCCTGAAGTGTCCAGCCTTATGTCTCAACCAGCTCTGGGTGTAGATGTGGTCAATCCCGGTTGCATCACATGCCCTGAGTGAATTATTTAAGAATTGCTCTCTATTTCACTGTCTTTGTGTTTTGTTTTCGAAATTTATTTTGATAATGGGATTTATCGGATTTTCACTGCTGCGTTTCGGCCGCTGTACACACGCTTGATTCTCTTACGGAGACATATATATCCATGGGTTTTAAGATTCTTCCTAGTCAGGTATATTCCTAGGCGTTGAATATGTGGTGTTGGGTCCATTTCGTTGAGCAAGGAGTAGGTCTTGTCTATTATATATTTGGCTTATGGAAAGTTATCTATGCTAATTTCAGTCTCTGGTTTTATGCAGCACCCCAAGGCACCTTTCCCCATAAGCAAGCACTAGTTGGTTTTCTAAATTTGAGACCCTGTTCTGTTTTGTAATTCAGTTCATGTGTAGTCAAGTTTACATTCCGTGTATTAGTGATATCTTATGATGTTTCTTTTTCTGTGTGACGTAGTTCACGTAGAATCACCGTACCTGCATCCACTCACTTTGCCGCTACGGGCCTGATGACACAGATTTCATTGCTGAGTGATATTGCATTGCACGTACGTGCCACAACTTCTTTATCCATTTTTTGCTTTCTGGGATATTTACCTGGTCCTGTAGACGAGCTTCTTTGGAACACAGCCGTCTCAAACTTTGGGGTGGCTCTGTGTTTTTGATTTTAATTTCCCTAAGGAATAGGACCATAAGTGCAATTGCCATAGGCTGTGTTGCTTTATTTCTTACGTGTTTCAGGAAACACCATACACTTCTCCAGGGTGGCTGTTGGCAATTTACATCCTGCCAATCAGCAAAACAAGGCTCCCTGTTCTCCATATCCTGTCCTACCTTTCTGGATTTTACACTTTTTTCAGATGGCCCTCTTGTCCGGGGGGCATTGAGACTTCATTGTAGTGCAGATTTCCTTTACAGGCTTGCTTGGTTGGCCAAAAAGGGCTTATGCGTTTTTTCCTGAATATATTCAGGAAAAAACGCATACGCCCTTTTTGGCCAAGTGCATCATTGTCGACGTTGTGCCTCTTTTCCTATGCTTTCAGGGCAATTCCAGTCTACCCCCTGCAATCGTTTTCCTGAAATTCTGCCCCGCTTTCAAGTCCCCTTCGCAGGCTTACTTCAATATATTTTTGGAGGATAGCTGTCATTTATAACTCTGCAGGTTTGTGAATTACAGTGCCCCTGAGCTCCTTTCTTCAACTCGCTTTCTTGTGAGCTGGGCACAAAACCGCAGGATTGCTTCAGGCCCTAATCTGTTTCTGGCAGGGCACGCTGAGCCTTTGGTTAATTCCTCTTCCTGGTGGGAAATGACCCTTACATTTGTCCGTGCAGACACCTATAGCTAGTCTCTCATTGGTTCTCCCTATTCCTGTTCATCTTGCGCAGAAATTGCGAGCTGTGCCAAACAGGAGGTTAAAGGCACTGACTCTCCAAGCGGGGAGAGTGTTAGTAAACCGTCTGGAATGGTGAACCCGAGGACCAGGATACGAAAACTGAGATGCATTTTAAATCGTTTCCTAATCACACGGTGGACCATACTCGCCGTTTCCCACGCATGTTTTAGCTGAAGAAAGAATCCCTTGAACCTGGAGAGTTGGGACCCTTGGATTGTGTACCATGCAGTATGACTTCAAAGGATCTGCATTTGTTCACCGAAACTCACCAATGCTATCAGCCTGAAGTGTCCAGCCTTATGTCTCAACCAGCTCTGGGTGTAGATGTGGTAAATCCAGGTTGCATCACATGCCCTGAGTGAATTATTTAAGAATTGCTTCCTATTTCACTGTCTTTGTGTTTTGTTTTTGAAATTTATTTTAATAATGGGATTTATCGGATTTTCACTGCTTCGTTTATGCCGCTGTACACGCGCTTGATTCTGTTACGGAGACATATAAGTCCATGGGTTTTAAGATTCTTACTAATCCGGTATATTCTTAGGCATTGAATATGGCGTGTGGAGTCCATTTCGTTGAGCAAGGAGTAGGTCTTGACTATTACATATTTGGCTTATGGAATGGTATCTGTGCTAATTTCAATCTCTGGTTTTATGCAGCACCCCAACTCACCTTTCCCCTTAAGGAAGCATAAGTTGGTTTTTTTTAATTTGAAACCCTCTTCTCTTTTGTAATTCAGTTCATGTGTAGCCATGTTAACATTCCATGTATTAGTGATATCTTATGTCTTTTTCTTTTTGAATTATGTGACTTCGAATGATCACACGTAACTCCTCTTGAGTTGTTATAACTGGCCGTATTTCTTTGATTTCCAGGCTGAGTAATATTCCACTCTACATAAGCACCACATCTCTGTCCGTTTTTTCTCTGCAGATACTTTAAGTTATATCCTAGTCGAGGATCTTTTAAACAGAGAGGTGGTAAACATTGGGGTGCCTGTGTCCTCTCGATTTTTGTTTTTCCCAAGATATACGTCCATGAGTGCAAGTGCCCTGTGCTCGGTAGCTCATTTTTTAGATGCTTTAGTAAACACAATAGACTTATCCAGAGTGACCGTTGGCAATATACATTTCCACTATAAGACTCACAGGGCTCCCTTTTCTCCTTGCCCTGTCCTGCATTTCTGGTGTTTACACTTTATGAGGACGGCTCTTCTGACTGATGCAAAGTGATATGTTTTGTAGTATTGATTTCCAGTGCCCACCTGTTTGGTTGGCTAAAAAAGTGTATGCCCTTTTCTTGAATATATACAGAAAAAGACGCATACACCCTTTTTGGCCAACTGCAATGTTGGCAATGTTCAGCCCCTTTTCTTGTGCTTAATGGCGAGTCCTTTCTACCTCTTCCAATCCCTTTCTTGCCATTCTCCGTTGCTTACAAGTCCTTTTCTCTGACTTTCCTCAAGACATTTTTCAGTGATAGATATTTTCAATTCTGCAGTTTCGTGAATTTTAGTGCCCCTGAGTTCCATTTTCCAACTTGTGTTTATGGGAACTGGCCACAAAGCATCAGGATTCCTCAAGCCCTATTCTGTTTCCATGGGCAACCCTAGCCTTTGGTCAATTCGTCTTCCTGATTGGAAATTAGAGTGGCATGTGCCTGTCCGAACACCTAGGACTTGTCTCTCATTGTTCCTCCTCCTTCTGCTTCATCCTCTGGACAAATTCCAAACTGTATGCAACAGGATGTTGACAGTGCTGACATCTCCAAGTGGGGAGACTGTTAGTAAAGACGCTGGAGTGGTGAACCCTAGCACCAAGAGATGAGGAGATGAGATGCCTTTTCCAAACTTTTCCCGATCAGACGGTATACCATCCTCTGGGTGTGACAGGCATGTTTTAGGTGTAGGAAGGGTCCCATTCATGTGAGGAGAACACCAGGGGATTTTAAATATCAGTGTCTCTCCGCAACCCAAACTGGGGAATTTTTTAAGCTACGGCTACACATATGTTCATTAAGGGCCTTGGGAAGTAGGCAGAGTCCAAACTTTAGATGATTGAAGTCTTCAGGGTCAGAAGCACTCACCACTGTCTTCCCTTAGATTCCATTTTTACTGTCATTGATGGATGATGTCAATAAAAATATCTATTCTTTTTCAGATCATTTCCCCTTATAGGTTATTGCAAAATATTGAGTGTAGTTCCCTGTGCTATACAGTAGTTCCTTGCTGATGATTTCATACATAGCAGTGTGTATGTGTTAATCCCAAACTGTTAATTTATCCCTCCTCCTACCATTTCCCTTTGGTAATAATAAATTATAAGATTTTATGCTTCTCAGAAATGGGGGAGCTGAAAGAGAGGTATCATTTTCAATGCAAAAGCATTTAAAACAAGATTGAAGCTTTAACCAAGATTATTAGATGTACATCCTTGGAAAGAAATCACTTTGTTTCTCTAATATTGACCTGACAAAGAAGACAAACCTTTTCACTGAACTTGCTTATAAGAAAGTGATGGAAATATCAAATGGAAGTGTTAGAAACATCTTATTTTACCCGAGCCTTATACACTGTTCTATGTTAATTACAGTTTGGCTCACACATCTGTTCATTGAAGTTACAATGTTCTCAATTTCTGTTACTGATCCTCCAGAGTGGACGCCAACAAGTGTCCCCCTGCCCAGTGTCATTGGAGCCAATAGATCGAGACTGAGTTTGGTTCAAAAGCAAAGGAAACTTTATATTTTGATCAGAGAATGGAGAGGTGAGAGCATGTGCTACCCTGTGGGCTGTGGGCTGGGCTGCTGTGTAGAGATCCTGTCAGAGTCACTGGGAGGGAGGGGGCTGAGCTCTCGAGGACCTGGTTGGCTGCAGCTCAGGCTCTATGTCACGGAGTCTGAACTGGGCCCCAGGAGCTGAAGTGTCATCGAGCCATTCTGCTCTAGGAAATCTGGTCTGAAGTGCCGGGTGTGGAACCTCTGTATGCGGGACACTAGGAGCACCTGAAATTAGACAAAGCACAAAGGATAAAAATGGTTAGACTTTATTTTATTGCCCAGATTCTATTTTTATCTCCCAGGCATTTTTAAGGGGCTTTGCCTGGGACAAACTTCTCTTCTGCCTTTTGTCCCTTTCCTCATTCTTGGAGTGCTGCGGGTGCAGACCCTTCTTCTGTAACTGCTGAGTGCTGAGTTAGGAGGCTTCATACCCGTGGGCGAGGGTCAGAACTTCTCCCCAGCAGCCTCCAGGTGACGTTGATTGTCCCCAGGCCTCCTGCCTCCCTGCTCGTCCACCTGAGCACCAGTATTGGAAGTGTTATAGATTCTAATGACCTTTAAGGGTCCAGAAAGGAGATGTGCAGTGGCGCTGTGAGGTCCAGTTTCACTCCGCCCCACATTTGTTCGGCCACCTTAGGCTGACCGTTTCTGCCAGCCTAGATGCTCTGACTGACCGTTTCTGCCAGCCTAGATGCTCTGACCAACAGTCTGCGCTTTCTTCCATTAGGCCCCTGAATTAACGTAAAAACAGCACCAGGTGTCAGGATCCTGCCCGCTCAGCTCCCAGACAGTCCAGGGTCAGTGGTGATGAAGGATCATGATGGTCACTGAGTCAAGAGCCTTTGGAAGTAAACAGGAGTCCAGCCGGTCTTATTGGCCACCATCATCAGGGTGTCTGTAGGCTTTTCTATGGTGACAGCATGATATACGGTTCCCCCGCCAAGATTATTAGCTCCCCTCTGGGTACAGTAAGTACTGCAAGCAGTAGTCTACTCTTTTGGGACACACTCTTGTTGTTTTATGAGAGAAACTCCAGGTCAAGTGATGGTCACACGAGTCGTCATGGTGCCCCGTTGCCCCCGGTTATCTCTCTGGAGGTTGGAGTTGGAGGGCCTCCTCAATCGAGGTCAGTGTGCCCACGGAGCAAACCCTGCAACTTCAGGGCATGGTTGGGGGTTAGGATCACCACGTGGGGTCCGTTTCCCTTAGAAGGGAGGTGGCCTTTTGGGCTGCTGATTTCCAGGTTTTCAGATACCACCAGTATCTTGGCCAGATGTGGCGGTGGGCCAAGCCCCTTGGTGACCATAGTTTATCCTACCTGGATGGCATTCTTGCATTGTTCCATTTCAAGTGGTCCCAGTTTTTGCACTAATACTCCAATGGCGATTCACCTTTCACCAGGAATGTAAAGGTCAAAGGGTTTAGCTAAATTAGGGAGTTCCAGGGCAAGGGTCTGAATTGACTGCTCTTTCCATTCTTGAAAGGCCACTTCTGGATTCTATTCAAAAGGATCATCATCTTTTCCTTTCAGTGTTTCATATAGAGGCCCAGCTAGTAGACTGTAGTTAGGGATCCAGAGGCAGGAAACCCTGGCTTCCCCAGGAACCCCTAAGCTGTCTTCTAGTTTCAGAAAGGGGTAAGGCTGTAAATTGTTTCTTCCCTTTCCTGGGATGGGCTTCTCCGACCTTCTGTGAGAATGAAGCCCAGGCAGGTCACCGTAGTCTGTGATACTTGAGCTTTTTCGTGGACAACTTCTATCCTTTATTGGCTTGGTAGTTCTGAGGCCTCCTTAGTAGGGCTGGCGATCAGAATGTCGTCTGAATATTGAAGGAGTGTTTCCTTTTCCAGAGGTAGAACTTTTAGGTCTTTAGCTGAGCTTTCCCCAAAGATGGTGTGGGAATTTTTGAACCCTTGGGGCAAGACAGCCTGGAAGTATTGTTTTAGTTGTATGTTGAGTCCTGTCACTCACAAGCCAAAATTTCTTGTGACTCTGGGACTAATGGAATACAAAAGAAGGCATCAGTGAAGACTAATACAGAATACCAAGTCCTGGTGGTTGGTAGAATGACCAGCAGGGTGTAGGATTTAGGAACTACTGGAGGTATATCCTCAGTGGCTTCACTGACTGTCCTGACATCCTTTACCAGGACTCCAGCAGCCCATGGGGCTCTCGAGGTCAGGCCAATCCCAGGATATGGAGCTCACCTGGGCAGGTACCCTACCCCCACCCCAGCCCACGGGGCTCTCGTGTTCAGGCCCCTCCCAGGATATGGGATTCCCTGGGCAGGTCCTCTGCAGTCCATGGGGCTCCCGTGGTCAGGCCCCTCCCAGGATACAGAGCTACCCTTGCAGGTACCTTGGCAGGGCTGGGCACACAGGAACCGTGCACATAGCCCTCATTGCAGAGCACTCCCAGCTCACCTGTCGCTCAGATCTGACACAGAGCACCTCAGAGCAGGACTTGAACTAACAAACAGCAGCTCTGACAGGTCTGTGACCCTGGGCATCACTCTGTGCGGCCTCCTCCACCTGGTCTTCCAGAGACTTCCACTGCACCCGGGGCACCAGGCCTCTGTCTCCAACCACCACCCACCCCTCCTCTCCCTGACTCCTGGGTTCCTCTCATTAGGAGAGGGTTTTCTTGAAGTTGTCTCCCACTCATGGGCCAGATAATATAATTAGAAAACAAGCCAGAGCTGCAGCCCCTTGTCTATCCTGACTCTCAGGAGCCCACACCTGTTCCTTGGACCTGGCCAATTCAGCAAGTTCCATTTTCAGCAACTGTGAGCCCCTGAGGGGTGATTATTGGCTGGCTTGGGAAGCCTGACCGTGCCGGCCAGCCCTCCCCAGGTGTGCCTGGGTTGAGATCAATATAAACACCGCTCCAGGCAGCAAGAGCCCCTGCAGCTGTGCCTGACGCCATTTTCTCTGCCCTGTCAGCAGTCTCGGGGCTGGGCTGGTGGGAGGGAGTGAGAGGCCACGGCTTTGTGGGTGTCCCAGTGTGAGTGGGGCTCTGCTGGACTTTCTGCAGCAGTTGCCAAGATGCTACCTGCTAAAGAAGAGGATGTGTCACCCACACCTGCCGCTGGAATTTCTCCCTGGGCACAGGTGAGGAAGGAAGAAAGCAGTGGGGGCCGGGACAGCAGGGGTATCTCAGGCAGGGAAATGGAGAGCTTCCAGAAGAGCACCCAGGGCCAGGACCATCCTGGCTGGCCTGCAGGCACCAAGTCGGCTGGCATGCTGTCCCTCATGTGGCTCCATGGCCCTTCCTCTAGGTTTTCAAGTCCTTGTACATATTCAGGTGTTTAGCCTTGGAAGGGTGGGAACATTTCAGCAGCAGCTGGCCTGGGGCTCGGCCCACGTTTACTCACAGATACCTCGGCACGGTCCACCAGCTTTGCAGTGAGGACGCTTGTTGCGAGGAGCATGCTGGCTGAATGGGAGATGATTCCCCACCACTGACCAACTTCAGAATTGTTTGCAATTGGAGCAAGTGCCCTGAAACGGTTTTCCTCTGTGTAACTGGTGGGTTCTGTTCTTTTTTATCTTTTTTTCGTTTTTGGTTCAAGGTAGATTTTATTCCTCTTTTGTGTATTTACAGATATAAGCATGGAAATAATTTATTCATATAAATACATGTATGTGAAGGGAAGAATATTTTTCTGTTTTACTTTTTTTAATTTTATTTTTTTATTTTGAATTTAATTTTATATTTTTATACAGCAGGTTGTTTTTGGTTATCTACTTTATACATATAAATGTATACATACCAATCCCAATATCTCAACTCCTCCCACCACCATCCCCAACAGCTTTCCCCCCTTGTTGTCCATACGTTTGTTGTATACATGTATTGCTCTATTTCTGCCTTGCAAAACGGTTCATCTGTACAATTTTTCTAGGTTCCACATATATGCATTAATATACAAGATTTGTTTTTCTCTTTCTGACTTACTTCACTCTGTATGACAGTCTCTAGATCCATCAACGTCTCTACAAATGTCCCAATTTCATTCCTTTTTATGGCTTAGTAATATTCCATTTTATATATGTACCACATCTTTATGCATTCGTCTGTCTGTGGGCATTTAGGTTGCTTCCATTTCCTGGATAGTGTAAATAGTGATGCAATGAACATTGTGGTGAATGTCTCTTTTTGATTTATGGTTTTGTCTGGGTATATGCCCAGTAGAGGGATTGCTGTATCATATGGTAATTCTATTCTTAGTTTTATAAGAAACTCCATAATGTTCTCCACAGTGACTGTATCAATTTACGTTCCCAACAATAGTGGAAGAGGATTCCTTATCTCCACACCGTTTCCAGCATTTGTTGTTTGTAGATTTTCTGATGATGCCCATTCTAATAGGTGTGAGGTGATACACCATGGATGAGTCTATTTCGTTGAGCAAAGAGTAGGTCTTGTTTATTACGTATTTGGCTTATGGAATGGTATGTGTGCTAATTTCAATCTGTTTTTATACAGCAGCCCAACTCAACTTTCCCCTTAAGCAAGCATAAGGTTTTTATCTAAATGTGAGACTCTGTTCGGTTTTGTAATTCAGTTTATGTGTAGCCAAGTTTACACTCCCTCTATTAGTGATATCTTATGATAATTATCTTTCTTTGTGTGATATATTTCTCTTAGAATCATCATAATTAAATCCACTCAATTTGCTGCTACAGGCCTGATGACATTGATTTCACTGCTGAGTGATATTCCGTTGTACGTAAGTAGCACAACTTCTTTATCCATTTTTTTCTTTCTGGGATATTTAATTTGTACTGGACTCGAGGTTCTTGTAAACACAGCAGCCCTAAATTTTGTGTTGGCTGTGTCTTGTTGATTTTAATTTTCCTAAGCTATAGGGCCAAAAGTGGAAGTGCCCTAGGCTCTGTAGCTTTGTTTTTTAGATGTTTCAGGATACACCATGAACATCTCCAGAGTGTCTGTTGGCAATTTACATCCCGCCCATCAGCATAACACGGCTCCCTGTTCTCCATGGCCTGTCCTGTGTTTCTGGTTTTTACACTTTATTCAGATGGCCTTTTTGACGAATGGGAAATGTGACTTCATTGTAGTGTGGATTTCCATTGCTGGAGTGCTTGGTTGGCCAAAATGTTCATATGCGTTTTTTCCTGAATATATTCAGGAAAAATGTATACGCACTTTTTGTCCATGTGCATCACTGTCAAAGATCTGCCGCTTTTCATATGCTTTAAATGCAATTCCAATCTACCTCTTGAAATATGATTCCTGCAATTCTGCCTCGTTTTCAAGTCCTCTTTGCAGACTTACTTCGATATATTTTTGCCAATAGCTGTCATTTATCTCTGCAGGTTTGTGAATTACAGTGCCCCTGAGCTCCTTTCTTAACTCGCTTCCTTGTAAGCTGGCCACAAAACTGCAGGTTTGCTTCAGGCCATAATCAGGGTCCAGCAGGGCACTCTGAGCCTTTGGTTAATTCCTCTTCCTGGTGGGAAATTAGAGTTAAATGTGCCCCTCCAGATACCTGCCTCACTCCCAGCCACATGGTGATGTATGTCCTCAGGTTTGAGGCCATATGTGATGGGTTCCTCATCTTTTGATGATGTGGCCCCACTGGTGTGTGGACACTCCTGCCTGGTTCCCATCCCCTTGGTGATGTGGGCCCTCTGGTGAGACTCTGATCCTGGTTGGGTTCCTCACACATCCGTGAGGTGAGCCCTCTTCTCTGAGGTCACTCCTGCCTGGCTGGCACAACCCGCCTTGTTGACTTCGGCACCCTGGTGGCAGTTGGAGCCTGCTGGGAGCCTCCTTCCCGCGGTGATGAGGCCCTCTGGCGTCAGACCCTAATGGCGGGGTTCCCACATTTTCTGATACGTGCTAAGTGGTACGAGGGCACTCCTGCCAGGTTCCCATCCTCATGAGCGTGTGGGCCTTCTGTTCTGAGGTCCTAACGGCTGGGTTGCTCACACTTTCATGATGTGGGCCCTCTGCTGTGAGGTCAATCCTGCCTGGCTGGCGCACGTCGCCTTGGCGATGTGGACCCTCTGGTGGCAGTTGGAGTGTGCTGGGGCCTCCTCCCCTCAGTGATGAGGGCCTTCTGGTGTCAGGCCCTAAATGCTGGGCTCCACACATTTTCTGATGTGTGCCCAGTGGTGCGAGTCACTCCTGCCAGGTTCCCATCCCCATGGGCATGTGGGACTTCTGTTCTGTGGTCCCAACTGCTGGGTTGCTCACAGTTTCATGATGTGGGCCCTTTGCTGTGTGTTCACTCTGGCCTGTATCCCATAGTGTCAGTGCTCTGGGCTTCCAGCTTGGAGTTTCCAACTTCTCGATTCCTCACCTTTTTTATTCTATGGGCCCTCGGTTGTGCGTCTCCTCCTGCATGCCTCATTCCCAGCCCCTTCGTGATGTGTGTCCCCTTGTTTGAGGCCACATGTGCTGTGTTCCTCACCTTTCTATAATGTGGCCACACTGGTGTGAGGACACTCTTGCCTGGTTCCCATTCCCTTGGTGATGTTGGCCCCACTGCTGTTAGGACAGTCTTGCCTGGTTCCCATCACCTTGGTGATGTTGGCCCTCTGGTGAGAGTCTGATCCTGGTTAGGTTCCTCACCCTTCTGTGAGGTGGGCCCTCTGCTCTGAGGTCACTCCTGCCTGGCTGGCACACCCCGCCTTGGCAACGTCGGCCATATGGTGGCAGTTGGAGCCTGCTGGGAGCCTCCTCCCCTCAGTGATGAGGGCCCTCTGGCCTCAGGCCCTAACTGCTGGGTTCCCACATTTTCTGATTCGTGCTAAGTGGTGCAAGGACACTCCTGCCAGGTTCCCATCCCCATGGGGATGTGAGCCTTCTGCTCTGAGGTCCCAACGGCTGTGTTGCTCACAGTTTCATGATGAGGGCCCTCTGGTGTGAGTTCACTCCTGCCTAGATCCCATAGCCTCGCTGCTCCTGGCTGCCTGCCGGAGGTTCCAACTGTGGGATTCCTCACCTTTTTTATTCTATGGTCCCTCTGTTTTGAGGATCCTCTGGCCTGCCTCACTCCCAGCCCCTTGGTGATGTGTGTCCTCAGGTTTGAGGCCACGTGTGCTGGGTCCCTCAAATTATGGTGATGTAGCCCCACTGGTGTGAGGACACTCCTGCCTGGTTCCCATTCCCTTGGTGATGTTGGCCCTCTGGTGACAGTCTGATCCTTGTTGGGTTCCTCACACTTCTGTGAGGTGGGCTTTCTGCTCTGAGGTCACTCCTGCCTGGTTGGCACACCCCGCCTTGGTGACATCGGCCTTATGGTGGCAGTTAGAGCCTGCTGGGAGCCTCCTCCCCTCGGTGATGAGGGTCCTCTGGCCTCAGGTCCTAACTGCTGGGTTCCCACATTTTCTGATTCATGGAAGTGGGCCGAGGACACTCCTGTCAGGTTCCCATCCCCATAGGGATGTGGGCCTTCTGCTCTGAGGTCCCATCCGCTGGGTTGCTCACAGTTTCATGATGTGGGACCTCTGCTGTGAGTTTGCTGTGGCCTGGATCCCATAGACTCTGTGCTCTGGGCGGCCTACTGGCCGGTTCCAACTGCTGGATTCCTCACAACTTTTATTCTGTGGGCTCTGTTTTGTGAGGATACTCCTGCTTGCCTCACTCCTAGCCCCTTGGAGATGTGGGTCCCCTGTTTTAGGCCACATGTTCTGGGTTCCTCACCTTTCTATAATGTGGCCACACTGGTGTGAGGACCCTCCTGCCTGGTTCCGATCCCCTTGGTGATGTAGGCCCTCTGGTGAGAGTCTTATCCTGGCTGGTTTCCTCACCCTTCTGTGAGGTAGGCCCTCTGCGGTGAGGTCACTCCTGCCTGGCTGGCACACATCACCTTGGTGACGTGGGCCCTCAGTTGGGAGTTGGTGTCTGCTGCGAGTCTCCGTCCCTCGGTAATGAGGGCCCTCTTGCGTCAGACCCTAACTCCTGGGCTCCCAAAATTTGCAGATGTGCGACGTGTGGTGCGAGTACACTCCTGTCAGGTTCCCAACCCCATGGGAATTTGGGCCTTCTGCTCTGAGGTCCCAACGGCTGGGGTGCTCACAGTTTCATGATGAGGGCCCTCTGATGTGCGTTCATTCCGGCCTAGATCCCATAGGCTTGCTGCTCCTGGGCGCCTGCTGGGAGGTTCCAACTGCGGGATTCCTCACCTTTTTTATTCTATGGGCCCTCTGTTTTGAGGCTCCTCCTGCCTGCCTCAATCCCAGCCCCGTTGTGATGTGTGTCCTCTGGTGTGAGGCCACGTGTGCTGGGTCCCTCACCTTTCGATGATGTGGCCCCAATGGTGTGAGGACACTCGTGCCTGTTTCCCAGCCCCTTGGTGATGTGGCCCCTCTGGTGAGAGTCTGATCCTGGCTGGGTTCCTTACCGTTCTGTGAGGTGGGCCCTGTGCTCTGAGGTAACTCCTGCCTGGCTTGCTCCCATTGCCTTGGTGACGTCGGCCCTCTGGTGGCAGTTGGATCCTTTTGGAGACTCCTGTCCTCGGTGATGAGGTCCCTCTGGCGTCAGGCTCTAACTGCTGGGCTCCCCAGGTTTTCTGATGTGAGCCCAGTGATGCCAGGACACTCGTGAAATGTTCCCATCCCCATGGCGATATGGGCCTTCTGCTCTGAGGTTCCAACGACTGGGTTGCTCACAGTTTCCTGATGTTAGCTCTCTGGTGTTAGTTCACTCATTCCTAGATCCCATAGCCTCTGTACTCTGGGCCGCCTGCTGGGAAGTTCCTACTGCTGGGTTCCTCACCTTTTTTATTCTTTGGGCCCTGTGTTGGGAGGCTCCTCCTGCCTGTGTCACTCCCAGCCCCTTGGTGATGTAGGTCCTCTGGTTTGTGGCCACATGTGCCAGTTTCCTCATCTTTTAGTAATGTGGCCCCACTGGTGTGAGGACACTCGTGCCTGGTTCCCGTCCCCTTGGTGATATGGGCCCTCTGGTGAGAGTCTGATCCTGGTTGGGTTCCTCACACTTCTTTGAGGTGGGCCGTCTGCTGTGAGGTCACTCCGGCCTGGCTGGCACACCCCGCCTTGGCGACGTGGGCCCTCTTGTGGTAGTTGGAACATGCTGGGAGCCTCCTCCCCTCAGTGATGAGGGCCCTCTGGTGTCAGGCCCTAACTGCTGGGTACCCACATTTTCTGATATGTGCTAAGTGGTGCGAGGACACTCCTGCCATGCTCCCAACACCTAGGGGATGTGGACCTTCTGCTCTGAGGTCCAAATGGCTGGGTTGCTCGCAGTTTCATGATGTGGACCCTCTGCTGTGAGTTTACTGCGGCCTGAATCGCATAGACTTGGTGCTCTTGGCCGCCTGCTGGGAGGTTCCCATTGCTGGATTCCTCAGCTTTTTTATTCTATGGGCCCTGTGTTGTGAGGCTACTCCTGCCTGCCTCATTCCGAGCCCCTTGGAGATGTGGGTCTTCTGGTTTAGGCCACATGTGCTGGGTTCCTCACCTTTCTATGATGTGGCCACACTGGTGTGAAGACTCTCCTGCCTGGTTCTGATCACCTTGGTGATGTGGGCCCTCTGGTGAGAGTCTTATCCTGGCTGTGTTCCTCACCCTTCTGTGAGGTAGGCCCTCTGCGGTGAGGTCACTCCTACCTGGCTGTCACACGTCACCTTGGCGACGTGGGACCTCAGTTGGGTGTTGGTGCCTGATTGGAGTCTCCTCCCCTTGGTAATGAGGGCCCTCAGGCGTCAGGCCCTAACTCCTGGGTTCCCTAAATTCTCTGATGTGTGCCCTGTGGTGCGAGTACACTTCTGACAGGTTCCCAACCCCATGGGAATGTGGGCCTTCTGCTCTGAGATCCCAACGCCTAGGTTGCTCACAGTTTCATGATGACGGCCCTCTGGTGTGAGATCACTCCGGCCTGGATCCCATAGTCTCGCTGCTCCTGGCCGCCTGCTGGGAGGTTCCAACTGCGGGATTCTTCACCTCTTTAATTCTATGGTCCCTCTGTTTTGAGGCTCCTCCTGCCTGCCTCAATCCCAGCTCCCTTGTGATGTGTGTCCTCTGGTTTGAGGCCACGTGTGCTGGGTCCCTCACTTTTCGGTGATGTGGCCCCACTAGTGTGAGGACACTCCTGCCTGGTTCCCATTCCCTTGGTGATGTGGGCCCTCTGGTGAGAATCTGATCCTCTTTAGTTCTTCACACTTCTGTGAGGTTGACCCTCTGCTCTGAGGTCACTCCTGCCTGGTTGTCGCACTCCGCATTGGTGACGTCGCCCCTCTGGTAGCAGTCGGAGCTGGCTGGGAGCCACCGCCCCTCGGTGATGAGGGCCCTCTGGCATCAGGCACTAATTGCTGGGCTCCCCACATTTTTTCATGTGTGCCCACTCTTGCGATGACACTCCTGCTTGTTTCCCTTCCCCATGGGGATGTGGGCCTTCTGCTCTGAGGTCACAACGGCTGGGTTGCTTACAGAATCACAATGAGGGCCCTCTGTTGTGAGTTCATGCCGGCCTGGATCTCATAGCCTCAGTGCTCTGGGCCGCCTGCTAGGAAGATCCAACTGCTGGTTTCCACACCTTTTGTATACAATGGGACATGTGTTGTGAGGTTAATCCTGCCTGCCTCACTCCGAAACCCATGGTGATGTGGGTCCTCTGGTTTGAGGCCACATGTGCTGGGTACCTCAACTTTTGATGATGTGGCCCCACGGGTGTGAGGACACTCCTGCCTGGTTCCCATCACCTTGGTGATGTGGGCCCTCTGGGGAGAGTCTGATCCTGGCTGGGTTCCCTACCATTCTGTGAGGTGGGCCCTCTGATGTCAGGTCACTCCTGCCTGGCTAGCTCACATCGCCTTGGCGACGTGGGCCCTCTGTTGGCCACTGGAGCATGCTGGGAGCCTCCTACTCCCGTGAATGATGGCCCTGGAAAAAATGCATATGCCCTTTTTGGCCAAGTGCTTCATTGACGAGGTTCTGCCACTTCTCTTATGCTTTCAGAGCAATTCACGTCTACCTCCTGAAATCGGATTCCAGCAATTCTGCCCCACTTTCAAGTCCTCTTCGCAGCCTTAATTCAATATATTTTTGTATGATTTCTGTCATTTATAAGTCTGCAGGTATGTGAATGACAGTGCCCCTGAGCTCCTTTCCTCAACTCGCTTTCTTGTGAGCTGGCCACAAAACCGCAGGATTGCTTCAGGCCCTAATCTTGTTCCAGCACGGCATGCTGAGCCTTTGGTTAATTCCTTTTCCTGTTGGGAAATGAGTGTTAAAATTGCCCGTGCATACTGGGCATATACCCTGAGAAAACCAAAATTCAAAAAGAGTCATGTACCAAAATGTTCATTGCAGCTCTATTTACAATAGCCCGGAGATGGAAAGAACCTAAGCGCCCATCATCGGACGAATGGATAAAGAAGATGTGGCACATATACACAATGGAATATTACTCAGCCTTAAAAAGAAATGAAACTGAGTTATTTGTAATGAGATGGATAGACCTAGAGTCTGTCATACAGAGTGAAGTAAGTCAGAAAGAAAAAGACAAATAGCGTATGCTAACACATATATATGGAATTTAAAGGAAAAAAATGTCATGAAGAACCTAGGGATAAGACAGGAATAGAGGCGCAGACCTACTGGAGAACGGAATTGAGGATATGGGGAGGGGGAATGGTGAGTTTTGACAGGGCGAGAGAGAGTCATGGACATATACACACTAACAAATGTAGTAAGGTAGATAGCAAGGGGGAAGCAGCCGCAAGGCACAGGGATATTAGCTCGGGGCGTTGGGACAGCCTGGAGGGGTGGAAGGGGGAGAGAGGGAGGGAGGGAGACACAAGAGGGAAGACACAGGGAGCATATGTATATGTATAGCTGATTCACTTTGTTATAAAGCAAAAACTAACACACCATTGTAAAGCAATTATACCCCAATAAAGATGTTAAAAAAAATATTTGCCCGTGCACACACCTACAGATAGTCTCCCATTGGTTCTCCTTATTCCTGTTCATCTTGCGCAGAAATTGCAAACAGTGCCAAACAGGAGGTTAAAGGCACTGACTCTCCAAATGGGGAGAGTGTAAGAAAAGGGTCTGGAATGGTGAACCTGAGTACCAGGGGACGAAAACAGACATGCATGTAAAAAGGTTTCCCAGTCACACGGTGGAGCATACTCTGGGTTTCCCATGCAAATTTTAGCAGAAGGAAGAATCCCTTGAACCTGGAGAGTTGGGAACCATGGAATGGGTACCAGGCAGTATGACATCAAAGGGTCTGCATTTGCTCACTGAACCTCACCAATGCTATCAGCCCAAAGGGTCAAGCCTTATCTCTCACCCAGCTCTGGGTGTAGATGTGGTAAACCAGGTTGCATCACATGCCCTGTGTGAGTTATTTAAGAATTGCTCTCTATTTCACTGTCATTGTGTTTTGTTTTTGAAATTTTTTTTGACACTGGGATTTATCGGAATTTCACTGCTGCGTTAATGCCGCTGTACACACTCTTGATTCTCTTACGGAGACATAAATATCCACGGGTTTTAAGATTCTTCCTAGTCAGGTATATTCCTAGGCGTTGAATATGTGGTGTTGAGTCCATTTCGTTGAGCAAGGAGTAGGTCTTGTCTATTACATATTTGGCTTATGGAACGGTATCTGTGCTAATTTCAGTCTCTGGTTTTATGCAGCACTCCAACGCACCTTTCTCCATAAGAAAGCACAAGTTGGTTTTCTAAATTTGAGACTGTTCTGTTTTGTAATTCAGTTCATGTGTAGTCAAGTTTACATACTGTGTATTAGTGATATTTTATGATGTTTCTTTTTATGTGTGACTTATTTCACGTAGAATCACCATACCTGTATCCACTCACTATGCCACTACGGGCCTGATGACACAGATTTCATTGCTGAGTGATATTCCATTGTACATACGTACCACAACTTCTTTATCCATTGTTTGCTCTCTGAGATATTTACCTGGTACTGTAAACGAGGTTCTTGTGAACAGAGAGGTCCCAAACTTTGAGGTGGCTGGGTGTTTTTGATTTTAATTTCCCTAAGCTGTAGGACCATAAGTGGAAGTGCCATAGGCTGTGTTGCTTTGTTTCTTACGTGTTTCAGGAAACACATAACACTTCTCCAGAATGGCTGTCGGCAATTTACATCATATGCATCAGCATAATAAGGATCCCTGTTTTCCATTGCCTGTCCTCCGTTTCTGGATTTTACAATTTTTTTAAATGGCCCTTTTGCCCTGGGGGGCACTGAGATTTCATTGTAGTGCAGGTTTATTTAAAAGCTTCTTGGTTGGCCAAAAAGTGCGTATGCGGTTTTTCCTGAATATATTTAGGGAAAAAAGCATCCGCACTTTTTGGACAAGTGCATCATTATCGACGTTCTGCCTCTTTTCCTATTCTTTAAGTGCAATTCCAGTTTAACCCTTCAATCGTTTTCCTGAATTTCTGCCCCGCTTTCAAGTCCCCTTTGCAGGCTTACTTCAATATATTTTTGGAGGATAGCTGTCATTTATAACTCTGCAGGTTTGTGAAGTACAGTGCCCCTGAGCTCCTTTCTTCAACTCGCTTTCTTGTGAGCTGGGCACAAAACCGCAGGATTGCTTCAGGCACTAATCTCTTTCCAGCAGGGCACGCTGAGCGTTTGGTTAATTCCTCTTCCTGGTGGGAAATGAGCATTACATTTGCCCGTGCAGACACCTACAGCTAGTCTCTCATTGGTTCTCCCTATTCCTGTTCATCTTGCACAGAAATGGCAAGCTGTGCGAAACAGGAGGTTAAAGGCACTGACTCTCCAAGCGGGGAGAGTGTTAGTAAAGCATCTGGAATGGTGAACCCGAGGACCAGGATACGAAAACTGAGATGCATTTTAAATCGTTTCCCAATCACACGGTGGACGATACTCTGGGTTTCCCATGCATGTTTTAGCTGGAGGAAGAATCCCTTGAACCTGGAGAGTTGGGACCCATGGAATGGGTACCATGCAGTATGACTTCAAAGGGTCTGCATTTGCTCACCAAAACTCACCAATGCTTTCAGCCTGAAGTGTCCAGCCTTATGTCTCAACCAGCTGTGGGTGTAGATGTGGTCAATCCCGGTTGCATCACATGCCCTGAGTGAATTGTTTAAGAATTGCTCTCTATTTCACTGTCTTTGTGTTTTGTTTTTGAAATTTATTTTGATAATGGGATTTATCGGATTTTCACTGCTGCGTTTATGCCGCTGTACACACGCTTGATTCTCTTACGGAGACATATATATCCATGGGTTTTAAGATTCTTCGTAGTCAGGTATATTCCTAGGCATTGAATATGTGGTGTTGAGTCCATTTCGTTGAGCAAGGAGTAGGTCTTGTCTATTACATATTTGGCTTATGGAAAGTTATCTGTGCTAATTTCAGTCTCTGGTTTTATGCAGCATCCCAACGCACATTTCCCCATAAGCAAGCACTAGTTGGTTTTCAAAATTTGAGACCCTGTTCTGTTTTGTAATTCAGTTCATGTGTAGTTAAATTTACATTCCGTGTATTAGTGATATCTTATGATGTTTCTTTTTCTGTGTGACGTAGTTCACGTAGAATCACCGTACCTGCATCCACTTACTATGCCGCTACGGGCCTGATGACACAGATTTCATTGCTGAGTGATATTGCATTGCACGTACGTGCCACAACTTCTTTATCCATTTTTTGCTTTCTGGGATATTTACCTGATACTGTAGACGAGCTTCTTGTGAACACAGCCGTCCCAAATATTGGGGTGGCTGTCTGTTTTTGATTTTAATTTCCGTAAGCTATAGGACCATAAGTGGAAGTGCCATAGGCTGTGTTGCTTTGTTTCTTACGTGTTTCAGGAAACACCATACACTTCTCCAGGGTGGCTGCTGGCAATTTACATCCTGCCAATCAGCATAACAAGGCTCCCTGTTCTCCCTATCCTGTCCTACCTTTCTGGATTTTACACTTTTTTCAGATGGCCCTTTTGCCCGGGGGGCAGTGAGACTTCATTGTAGTGCAGATTTCCTTTACAGGCTTGCTTGGTTGGCCAAAAAGGGCGTATGCGTTTTTTCCTGAATATATTCAGGAAAAAACGCATACGCCCTTTTTGGCCAAGTGCATCATTGTCGACGTTGTGCCTCTTTTCCTATGCTTTCAGGGCAATTCCAGTCTACCCCCTGCAATCGTTTTCCTGAAATTCAGCCCCGCTTTCAAGCCCCCTTCGCAGGCTTACTTCAATATATTTTTGGAGGATAGCTGTCATTTATAACTCTGCAGGTTTGTGAAGTACAGTGCCCCTGAGCTCCTTTCTTCAACTCGCTTTCTTGTGAGCTGGGCACAAAACCGCAGGATTGCTTCAGGCCCTAATCTGTTTCCAGCAGGGCACACTGAGCCTTTGTTTAATTCCTCTTCCTGGTGGGCAATGAGCGTTACATTTGCCCGTGCAGACACCTACAGCTAGTCTCTCATTGGTTCTCCCTATTCCTGTTCATCTTGCACAGAAATGGCAGGCTGTGCCAAACAGGAGGTTAAAGGCACTGACTCTCCAAGCGGGGAGAGTGTTAGTAAAGCATCTGGAATGGTGAACCCGAGGACCAGGATACGAAAACTGAGATGCATTTTAAATCGTTTCCCAATCACACGGTGGACGATACTCTGGGTTTCCCATGCATGTTTTAGCTGGAGGAAGAATGCCTTGAACCTGGAGAGTTGGGACCCATGGAATGGGTACCATGCAGTATGACTTCAAAGGGTCTGCATTTGCTCACCGAAACTCACCAGTGCTATCAGCCTGAAGTGTCCAGGCTTATGTGTCAACCAGCTCTGGGTGTAGATGTGGTCAATCCCGGTTGCATCACATGCCCTGAGTGAATTATTTAAGAATTGCTCTCTATTTCACTGTCTTTGTGTTTTGTTTTCGAAATTTATTTTGATAATGGGATTTATCGGATTTTCACTGCTGCATTTCCGCCGCTGTACACACGCTTGATTCTCTTACGGAGACATATATATCCATGGGTTTTAAGATTCTTCCTAGTCAAGTATATTCCTAGGCGTTGAATATGTGGTGTTGGGTCCATTTCGTTGAGCAAGGAGTAGGTCTTGTCTATTACATATTTGGCTTATGGAAAGTTATCTGTGCTAATTTCCGTCTCTGGTTTTATGCAGCACCCAAAGGCACCTTTCCCCATAAGCAAGCACTAGTTGGTTTTCTAAATTTGAGACCCTGTTCTGTTTTGTAATTCAGTTTATGTGTAGTCAAGTTTACATTCCGTGTATTAGTGATATCTTATGATGTTTCTTTTTCTGTGTGACGTAGTTCACGTAGAATCACCGTAACTGCATCCACTCACTATGCCGCTACGGGCCTGATGACACAGATTTCATTGCTGAGTGATATTGCATTGTACGTACGTACCACAACTTCTTTATCCATATTTTGCTTTCTGGGATATTTACCTGATACTGTAGACGAGCTTCTTGTGAACACAGCCGTCCCAAATATTGGGGTGGCTGTCTGTTTTTGATTTTAATTTCCGTAAGCTATAGGACCATAAGTGGAAGTGACATAGGCTGTGTTGCTTTGTTTCTTACGTGTTTCAGGAAACACCATACACTTCTCCAGGGTGGCTGCTGGCAATTTACATCCTGCCAATCAGCATAACAAGGCTCCCTGTTCTCCATATCCTGTCCTACCTTTCTGGATTTTACACTTTTTTCAGATGGCCCTTTTGCCCGGGGGGGCAGTGAGATTTCATTGTAGTGCAGATTTCCTTTACAGGCTTGTTTGGTTGGCCAAAAAGGCGTATACGTTTTTACCTGAATATATTCAGGAAAAAACGCATACGCCCTTTTTGGCCAAGTGCATCATTGTCGACGTTCTTCCTCTTTTCCTATGCTCTCAGGGCAATTCCAGTCTACCCCCTGCAATCGTTTTCCTGAAATTCAGCCCCGCTTTCAAGTCCCCTTCGCAGACTTACTTCAATATATTTTTGGAGGATAGCTGTCATTTATAACTCTGCAGGTTTGTGAAGTACAGTGCCCCTGAGCTCCTTTCTTCAACTCGCTTTCTTGTGAGCTGGGCACAAAACCGCAGGATTGCTTCAGGCCCTAATCTGTTTCCAGCAGGGCACACTGAGCCTTTGTTTAATTCCTCTTCCTGGTGGGCAGTGAGCGTTACATTTGCCCGTGCAGACACCTACAGCTAGTCTCTCATTGGTTCTCCCTATTCCTGTTCATCTTGCACAGAAATGGCAAGCTGTGCGAAACAGGAGGTTAAAGGCACTGACTCTCCAAGCGGGGAGAGTGTTAGTAAAGCATCTGGAATGGTGAACCCGAGGACCAGGATACGAAAACTGAGATGCATTTTAAATCGTTTCCCAATCACACGGTGGACGATACTCTGGGTTTCCCATGCATGTTTTAGCTGGAGGAAGAATGCCTTGAACCTGGAGAGTTGGGACCCATGGAATGGGTACCATGCAGTATGACATCAAAGGGTCTGCATTTGCTCACCGAAACTCACCAGTGCTATCAGCCAGAAGTGTCCAGCCTTATGTCTCAACCAGCTCTGGGTGTAGATGTGGTCAATCCCGGTTGCATCACATGCCCTGAGTGAATTAGTTAAGAATTGCTCTCTATTTCACTGTCTTTGTGTTTTGTTTTCGAAATTTATTTTGATAATGGGATTTATCGGATTTTCACTGCTGCGTTTCGGCCACTGTACACACGCTTGATTCTCTTACGGAGACATATATATCCATGGGTTTTAAGATTCTTCCTAGTCAGGTATATTCCTAGGCGTTGAATATGTGGTGTTGAGTCCATTTCGTTGAGCAAGGAGTAGGTCTTGTCTATTACATATTTGGCTTATGGAATGTTATCTGTGCTAATTTCAGTCTCTGGTTTTATGCAGCACCCCAACGCACCTTTCCCCATAAGCAAGCACTAGTTGATTTTCTAAATTTGAGACCCTGTTCTGTTTTGTAATTCAGTTCATGTGTAGTCAAGTTTACATTCCGTGTATTAGTGACATCTTATGATGTTTCTTTTTCTGTGTGACGTAGTTCACGTAGAATCACCGTACCTGCATCCACTCACTATGCCGCTACGGGCCTGATGACACAGATTTCATTGCTGAGTGATATTGCATTGTACGTACGTGCCACAACTTCTTTATCCATTTTTTGCTTTCTGGGATATTTACCTGATACTGTAGACGAGCTTCTTGTGAACACAGCCGTCCCAAATATTGGGGTGGCTGTCTGTTTTTGATTTTAATTTCCGTAAGCTATAGGACCATAATTGGAAGTGCCATAGCCTGTGTTGCTTTGTTTCTTACGTGTTTCAGGAAACACCATACACTTCTCCAGGGTGGCTGCTGGCAGTTTACATCCTGCCAATCAGCATAACAAGGCTCCCTGTTCTCCATATCCTGTCCTACCTTTCTGGATTTTACACTTTTTTCAGATGGCCCTTTTGCCCAGGAGGGCAGTGAGATTTCATTGTAGTGCAGATTTCCTTTACAGGCTTGCTTGGTTGGCCAAAAAGGGCGTATGCGTTTTTTCCTGAATATATTCAGGAAAAAACGCATACGCCCTTTTTGGCCAAGTGCATCATTGTCGACGTTGTGCCTCTTTTCCTATGCTTTCAGGGCAATTCCAGTCTACCCCCTGCAATCGTTTTCCTGAAATTCTGCCCCGCTTTCAAGTCCCCTTCGCAGGCTTACTTCAATATATTTTTGGAGGATAGCTGTCATTTATAACTCTGCAGTTTTGTGAAGTACAGTGCCCCTGAGCTCCTTTCTTCAACTCGCTTTCTTGTGAGCTGCGCACTAAACCGCAGGATTGCTTCAGGCCCTAATCTGTTTCCAGCAGGGCACACTGAGCCTTTGTTTAATTCCTCTTCCTGGTGGGCAATGAGCGTTACATTTGCCCGTGCAGACACCTACAGCTAGTCTCTCATTGGTTCTCCCTATTCCTGTTCATCTTGCACAGAAATGGCAAGCTGTGCCAAACAGGAGGTTAAAGGCACTGACTCTCCAAGCGGGGAGAGTGTTAGTAAAGCATCTGGAATGGTGAACCCGAGGACCAGGAAACGAAAACTGAGATGCATTTTAAATCATTTCCCAATCACACGGTGGACGATACTCTGGGTTTCCCATGCATGTTTTAGCTGGAGGAAGAATCCCTTGAACCTGGAAAGTTGGGACCCATGGAATGGGTACCATGCAGTATGACTTCAAAGGGTCTGCATTTGCTCACCGAAACTCACCAGTGCTATCAGCCTGAAGTGTCCAGCCTTATGTCTCAACCAGCTCTGGGTGTAGATGTGGTCAATCCCGGTTGCATCACATGCCCTGAGTGAATTAGTTAAGAATTGCTCTCTATTTCACTGTCTTTGTGTTTTGTTTTCGAAATTTATTTTGATAATGGGATTTATCGGATTTTCACTGCTGCATTTCCGCCGCTGTACACACGCTTGATTCTCTTACGGAGACATATATATCCATGGGTTTTAAGATTTTTCCTAGTCAGGTATATTCCTAGGCGTTGAATATGTGGTGTTGAGTCCATTTCGTTGAGCAAGGAGTAGGTCTTGTCTATTACATATTTGGCTTATGGAATGTTATCTGTGCTAATTTCAGTCTCTGGTTTTATGCAGCACCCCAACGCACCTTTCCCCATAAGCAAGCACTAGTTGGTTTTCTAAATTTGAGACCCTGTTCTGTTTTGTAATTCAGTTCATGTGTAGTCAAGTTTACATTCCGTGTATTAGTGATATCTTATGATGTTTCTTTTTCTGTGTGACGTAGTTCACGTAGAATCACCGTACCTGCATCCACTTACTATGCCGCTACGGGCCTGATGACAGAGATTTCATTGCTGAGTGATATTGCATTGCACGTACGTGCCACAACTTCTTTATCCATTTTTTGCTTTCTGGGATATTTACCTGATACTGTAGACGAGCTTCTTGTGAACACAGCCGTCCCAAATATTGGGGTGGCTGTCTGTTTTTGATTTTAATTTCCGTAAGCTATAGGACCATAAGTGGAAGTGCCATAGGCTGTGTTGCTTTGTTTCTTACGTGTTTCAGGAAACACCATACACTTCTCCAGGGTGGCTGCTGGCAATTTACATCCTGCCAATCAGCATAACAAGGCTCCCTGTTCTCCATATCCTGTCCTACCTTTCTGGATTTTACACTTTTTTCAGATGGCCCTTTTGCCCGGGGGGGGCAGTGAGATTTCATTGTAGTGCAGATTTCCTTTACAGGCTTGCTTGGTTGGCCAAAAAGGGCGTATGCGTTTTTTCCTGAATATATTCAGGAAAAAACGCATACGCCCTTTTTGGCCAAGTGCATCATTGTCGACGTTGTGCCTCTTTTCCTATGCTTTCAGGGCAATTCCAGTCTACCCCCTGCAATCGTTTTCCTGAAATTCAGCCCCGCTTTCAAGTCCCCTTCGCAGGCTTACTTCAATATATTTTTGGAGGATAGCTGTCATTTATAACTCTGCAGGTTTGTGAAGTACAGTGCCCCTGAGCTCCTTTCTTCAACTCGCTTTCTTGTGAGCTGGGCACAAAACCGCAGGATTGCTTCAGGCCCTAATCTGTTTCCAGCAGGGCACACTGAGCCTTTGTTTAATTCCTCTTCCTGGTGGGCAATGAGCATTACATTTGCCCGTGCAGACACCTACAGCTAGTCTCTCATTGGTTCTCCCTATTCCTGTTCATCTTGCACAGAAATGGCAAGCTGTGCCAAACAGGAGGTTAAAGGCACTGACTCTCCAAGCGGGGAGAGTGTTAGTAAAGCATCTGGAATGGTGAACCCGAGGACCAGGATACGAAAACTGAGATGCATTTTAAATCGTTTCCCAATCACACGGTGGACGATACTCTGGGTTTCCCATGCATGTTTTAGCTGGAGGAAGAATGCCTTGAACCTGGAGAGTTGGGACCCATGGAATGGGTACCATGCAGTATGACTTCAAAGGGTCTGCATTTGCTCACCGAAACTCACCAGTGCTATCAGCCTGAAGTGTCCAGCCTTATGTGTCAACCAGCTCTGGGTGTAGATGTGGTCAATCCCGGTTGCATCACATGCCCTGAGTGAATTAGTTAAGAATTGCTCTCTATTTCACTGTCTTTGTGTTTTGTTTTCGAAATTTATTTTGATAATGGGATTTATCGGATTTTCACTGCTGCGTTTCAGCCGCTGTACACACGCTTGATTATCTTACGGAGACATATATATCCATGGGTTTTAAGATTCTTCCTAGTCAGGTATATTCCTAGGCGTTGAATATGTGGTGTTGGGTCCATTTCGTTGAGCAAGGAGTAGGTCTTGTCTATTACATATTTGGCTTATGGAAAGTTATCTGTGCTAATTTCAGTCTCTGGTTTTATGCAGCACCCCAAGGCACCTTTCCCCATAAGCAATCACTAGTTGGTTTTCTAAATTTGAGACCCTGTTCTTTTTTGTAATTCAGTTTATGTGTAGTCAAGTTTACATTCCGTGTATTAGTGATATCTTATGATGTTTCTTTTTCTGTGTGACGTAGTTCACGTAGAATCACCGTACCTGCATCCACTCACTATGCCGCTACGGGCCTGATGACACAGATTTCATTGCTGAGTGATATTGCATTGTACGTACGTACCACAACTTCTTTATCCATTTTTTGCTTTCTGGGATATTTACCTGATACTGTAGACGAGCTTCTTGGGAACACAGCCGTCCCAAATATTGGGGTGGCGTTCTGTTTTTTATTTTAATTTCCGTAAGCTATAGGACCATAAGTGGAAGTGCCATAGGCTGTGTTGCTTTGTTTCTTACGTGTTTCAGGAAACACCATACACTTCTCCAGGGTGGCTGCTGGCAATTTACATCCTGCCAATCAGCATAACAAGGCTCCCTGTTCTCCATATCCTGTCCTACCTTTCTGGATTTTACACTTTTTTCAGATGGCCCTTTTTCCCGGGGGGGCAGTGAGATTTCATTGTAGTGCAGATTTCCTTTACAGGCTTGCTTGGTTGGCCAAAAAGGGCGTATGCGTTTTTTCCTAAATATATTCAGGAAAAAACGCATACGCCCTTTTTGGCCAAGTGCATCATTGTCGACGTTCTGCCTCTTTTCCTATGCTTTCAGGGCAATTCCAGTCTACCCCCTGCAATCATTTTCCTGAAATTGAGCCCCGCTTTCAAGTCCCCTTCACAGGCTTACTTCAATATATTTTTGGAGGATAGCTGTCATTTATAACTCTGCAGGTTTGTGAAGTACAGTGCCCCTGAGCTCCTTTCTTCAACTCGCTTTCTTGTGAGCTGGGCACAAAACCGCAGGATTGCTTCAGGCCCTAATCTGTTTCCAGCAGGGCACACTGAGCCTTTGTTTAATTCCTCTTCCTGGTGGGCAATGAGCGTTACATTTGCCCGTGCAGACACCTACAGCTAGTCTCTCATTGGTTCTCCCTATTCCTGTTCATCTTGCACAGAAATGGCAAGCTGTGCCAAACAGGAGGTTAAAGGCACTGACTCTCCAAGCGGGGAGAGTGTTAGTAAAGCATCTGGAATGGTGAACCCGAGGACCAGGATACAAAAACTGAGATGCATTTTAAATCGTTTCCCAATCACACGGTGGACGATACTCTGGGTTTCCCATGCATGTTTTAGCTGGAGGAAGAATGCCTTGAACCTGGAGAGTTGGGACCCATGGAATGGGTACCATGCAGTATGACTTCAAAGGGTCTGCATTTGCTCACCGAAACTCACCAGTGCTATCAGCCAGAAGTGTCCAGCCTTATGTCTCAACCAGCTCTGGGTGTAGATGTGGTCAATCCCGGTTGCATCACATGCCCTGAGTGAATTATTTAAGAATTGCTCTCTATTTCACTGTCTTTGTGTTTTGTTTTCGAAATTTATTTTGATAATGGGATTCATCGGATTTTCACTGCTGCGTTTCGGCCGCTGTACACATGCTTGATTCTCTTACGGAGACATATATATCCATGGGTTTTAAGATTCTTCCTAGTCAGGTATATTCCTAGGCGTTGAATATGTGGTGTTTAGTCCATTTCGTTGAGCAAGGAGTAGGTCTTGCCTATTACATATTTGGCTTATGGAATGTTATCTGTGCTAATTTCAGTCTCTGGTTTTATGCAGCACCCCAACGCACCTTTCCCCATAAGCAAGCACTAGTTGGTTTTCTAAATTTGAGACCCTGTTCTGTTTTGTAATTCAGTTCATGTGTAGTCAAGTTTACATTCCGTGTATTAGTGATATCTTATGATGTTTCTTTTTCTGTGTGACGTAGTTCACGTAGAATCACCGTACCTGCATCCACTCACTATGCCGCTACGGGCCTGATGACACAGATTTCATTGCTGAGTGATATTGCATTGTACGTACGTGCCACAACTTCTTTATCCATTTTTTGCTTTCTGGGATATTTACCTGATACTGTAGACGAGCTTCTTGTGAACACAGCCGTCCCAAATATTGCGGTGGCTGTCTGTTTTTGATTTTAATTTCCGTAAGCTATAGGACCATAATTGGAAGTGCCATAGGCTGTGTTGCTTTGTTTCTTACGTGTTTCAGGAAACACCATACAATTCTCCAGGGTGGCTGCTGGCAATTTACATCCTGCCAATCAGCATAACAAGGCTCCCTGTTCTCCATATCCTGTCCTACCTTTCTGGATTTTACACTTTTTTCAGATGGCCCTTTTGCCTGGGGGGGCAGTGAGATTTCATTGTAGTGCAGATTTCCTTTACAGGCTTGCTTGGTTGGCCAAAAAGGGCGTATGCGTTTTTTCCTGAATATATTCAGGAAAAAACGCATACGCCCTTTTTGGCCAAGTGCATCATTGTCGACGTTGTGCCTCTTTTCCTATGCTTTCAGGGCAATTCCAGTCTACCCCCTGCAATCGTTTTCCTGAAATTCTGCCCCGCTTTCAAGTCCCCTTCGCAGGCTTACTTCAATATATTTTTGGAGGATAGCTGTCATTTATAACTCTGCAGGTTTGTGAAGTACAGTGCCCCTGAGCTCCTTTCTTCAACTCGCTTTCTTGTGAGCTGGGCACAAAACCGCATGATTGCTTCAGGCCCTAATCTGTTTCCAGCAGGGCACACTGAGCCTTTGTTTAATTCCTCTTCCTGGTGGGCAATGAGCGTTACATTTGCCCGTGCAGACACCTACAGCTAGTCTCTCATTGGTTCTCCCTATTCCTGTTCATCTTGCACAGAAATGGCAAGCTGTGCCAAACAGGAGGTTAAAGGCACTGACTCTCCAAGCGGGGAGAGTGTTAGTAAAGCATCTGGAATGGTGAACCCGAGGACCAGGATACGAAAACTGAGATGCATTTTAAATCGTTTCCCAATCACACGGTGGACGATACTCTGGGTTTCCCATGCATGTTTTAGCTGGAGGAAGAATGCCTTGAACCTGGAGAGTTGGGACCCATGGAATGGGTACCATGCAGTATGACTTCAAAGGGTCTGCATTTGCTCACCGAAACTCACCAGTGCTATCAGCCAGAAGTGTCCAGCCTTATGTCTCAACCAGCTCTGGGTGTAGATGTGGTCAATCCCGGTTGCATCACATGCCCTGAGTGAATTATTTAAGAATTGCTCTCTATTTCACTGTCTTTCTGTTTTGTTTTCGAAATTTATTTTGATATTGGGATTTATCGGATTTTCACTGCTGCATTTCCGCCGCTGTACACACGCTTTATTCTCTTACGGAGACATATATATCCATGGGTTTTAAGATTCTTCCTAGTCAGGTATATTCCTAGGCGTTGAATATGTGGTGTTGAGTCCATTTCGTTGAGCAAGGAGTAGGTCTTGTCTATTACATATTTGGCTTATGGAATGTTATCTGTGCTAATTTCAGTCTCTGGTTTTATGCAGCACCCCAACGCACCTTTCCCCATAAGCAAGCACTAGTTGGTTTTCTAAATTTGAGACCCTGTTCTTTTTTGTAATTCAGTTCATGTGTAGTCAAGTTTACATTCCGTGTATTAGTGATATCTTATGATGTTTCTTTTTCTGTGTGACGTAGTTCACGTAGAATCACCGTACCTGCATCCACTCACTATGCCGCTACGGGCCTGATGACACAGATTTCATTGCTGAGTGATATTGCATTGTACGTACGTACCACAACTTCTTTATCCATTTTTTGCTTTCTGGGATATTTACCTGATACTGTAGACGAGCTTCTTGGGAACACAGCCGTCCCAAATATTGGGGTGGCTGTCTGTTTTTTATTTTAATTTCCGTAAGCTATAGGACCATAAGTGGAAGTGCCATAGGCTGTGTTGCTTTGTTTCTTACGTGTTTCAGGAAACACCATACACTTCTCCAGGGTGGCTGCTGGCAATTTACATCCTGACAATCAGCATAACAAGGCTCCCTGTTCTCCATATCCTGTCCTACCTTTCTGGATTTTACACTTTTTTCAGATGGCCCTTTTGCCCGGGGGGGCAGTGAGATTTCATTGTAGTGCAGATTTCCTTTACAGGCTTGCTTGGTTGGCCAAAAAGGGCGTATGCGTTTTTTCCTAAATATATTCAGGAAAAAACGCATACGCCCTTTTTGGCCAAGTGCATCATTGTCGACGTTCTGCCTCTTTTCCTATGCTTTCAGGGCAATTCCAGTCTACCCCCTGCAATCGTTTTCCTGAAATTCAGCCCCGCTTTCAAGTCCCCTTCACAGGCTTACTTCAATATATTTTTGGAGGATAGCTGTCATTTATAACTCTGCAGGTTTGTGAAGTACAGTGCCCCTGAGCTCCTTTCTTCAACTCGCTTTCTTGTGAGCTGGGCACAAAACCGCAGGATTGCTTCAGGCCCTAATCTGTTTCCAGCAGGGCACACTGAGCCTTTGTTTAATTCCTCTTCCTGGTGGGCAATGAGCGTTACATTTGCCCGTGCAGACACCTACAGCTAGTCTCTCATTGGTTCTCCCTATTCCTGTTCATCTTGCACAGAAATGGCAAGCTGTGCCAAACAGGAGGTTAAAGGCACTGACTCTCCAAGCGGGGAGAGTGTTAGTAAAGCATCTGGAATGGTGAACCCGAGGACCAGGATACGAAAACTGAGATGCATTTTAAATCGTTTCCCAATCACACGGTGGACGATACTCTGGGTTTCCCATGCATGTTTTAGCTGGAGGAAGAATGCCTTGAACCTGGAGAGTTGGGACCCATGGAATGGGTACCATGCAGTATGACTTCAAAGGGTCTGCATTTGCTCACCGAAACTCACCAGTGCTATCAGCCAGAAATGTCCAGCCTTATGGCTCAACCAGCTCTGGGTGTAGATGTGGTCAATCCCGGTTGCATCACATGCCCTGAGTGAATTATTTAAGAATTGCTCTCTATTTCACTGTCTTTGTGTTTTGTTTTCGAAATTTATTTTGATAATGGGATTCATCGGATTTTCACTGCTGCGTTTCGGCCGCTGTACACATGCTTGATTCTCTTACGGAGACATATATATCCATGGGTTTTAAGATTCTTCCTAGTCAGGTATATTCCTAGGCGTTGAATATGTGGTGTTTAGTCCATTTCGTTGAGCAAGGAGTAGGTCTTGTCTATTACATATTTGGCTTATGGAATGTTATCTGTGCTAATTTCAGTCTCTGGTTTTATGCAGCACCCCAACGCACCTTTCCCCATAAGCAAGCACTAGTTGGTTTTCTAAATTTGAGACCCTGTTCTGTTTTGTAATTCAGTTCATGTGTAGTCAAGTTTACATTCCGTGTATTAGTGATATCTTATGATGTTTCTTTTTCTGTGTGACGTAGTTCACGTAGAATCACCGTACCTGCATCCACTCACTATGCCGCTACGGGCCTGATGACACAGATTTCATTGCTGAGTGATATTGCATTGTACGTACGTGCCACAACTTCTTTATCCATTTTTTGCTTTCTGGGATATTTACCTGATATTGTAGACGAGCTTCTTGTGAACACAGCCGTCCCAAATATTCCGGTGGCTGTCTGTTTTTGATTTTAATTTCCGTAAGCTATAGGACCATAAGTGGAAGTGCCATAGGCTGTGTTGCTTTGTTTCTTACGTGTTTCAGGAAACACCATACACTTCTCCAGGGTGGCTGCTGGCAATTTACATCCTGCCAATCAGCATAACAAGGCTCCCTGTTCTCCATATCCTGTCCTACCTTTCTGGATTTTACACTTTTTTCAGATGGCCCTTTTGCCCAGGGGGGGGCAGTGAGATTTCATTGTAGTGCAGATTTCCTTTACAGGCTTGCTTGGTTGGCCAAAAAGGGCGTATGCGTTTTTTCCTGAATATATTCAGGAAAAAACGCATACGCCCTTTTTGGCCAAGTGCATCATTGTCGACGTTGTGCCTCTTTTCCTATGCTTTCAGGGCAATTCCAGTCTACCCCCTGCAATCGTTTTCCTGAAATTCAGCCCCGCTTTCAAGTCCCCTTCGCAGACTTACTTCAATATATTTTTGGAGGATAGCTGTCATTTATAACTCTGCAGGTTTGTGAAGTACAGTGCCCCTGAGCTCCTTTCTTCAACTCGCATTCTTGTGAGCTGGGCAGAAAACCGCAGGATTGCTTCAGGCCCTAATCTGTTTCCAGCAGGGCACACTGAGCCTTTGTTTAATTCCCCTTCCTGGTGGGCAATGAGCGTTACATTTGCCCGTGCAGACACCTACAGCTAGTCTCTCATTGGTTCTCCCTATTCCTGTTCATCTTGCACAGAAATTGCAAGCTGTGCGAAACAGGAGGTTAAAGGCACTGACTCTCCAAGCGGGGAGAGTGTTAGTAAAGCATCTGGAATGGTGAACCCGAGGACCTGGAAACGAAAACTGAGATGCATTTTAAATCATTTCCCAATCACCCGGTGGACGATACTCTGGGTTTCCCATGCATGTTTTAGCTGGAGGAAGAATCCCTTGAACCTGGAGAGTTGGGACCCATGGAATGGGTACCATGCAGTATGACTTCAAAGGGTCTGCATTTGCTCACCGAAACTCACCAATGCTATCAGCCTGAAGTGTCCAGCCTTATGTCTCAACCAGCTCTGGGTGTAGATGTGGTCAATCCCGGTTGCATCACATGCCCTGAGTGAATTAGTTAAGAATTGCTCTCTATTTCACTGTCTTTGTGTTTTGTTTTCGAAATTTATTTTGATAATGGGATTTATCGGATTTTCACTGCTGCGTTTCGGCCACTGTACACACGCTTGATTCTCTTACGGAGACATATATATCCATGGGTTTTAAGATTCTTCCTAGTCAGGTATATTCCTAGGCGTTGAATATGTGGTGTTGGGTCCATTTCGTTGAGCAAGGAGTAGGTCTTGTCTATTACATATTTGGCTTATGGTAAGTTATCTGTGCTAATTTCAGTCTCTGGTTTTATGCAGCCCCCCAAGGCACCTTTCCCCATAAGCAAGCACTAGTTGGTTTTCTAAATTTGAGACCCTGTTCTTTTTTGTAATTCAGTTCATGTGTAGTCAAGTTTACATTCCGTGTATTAGTGATATCTTATGATGTTTCTTTTTCTGTGTGACGTAGTTCACGTAGAATCACCGTACCTGCATCCACTCACTATGCCGCTACGGGCCTGATGACACAGATTTCATTGCTGAGTGATATTGCATTGTACGTACGTGCCACAACTTCTTTATCCATTTTTTGCTTTCTGGGATATTTACCTGATACTGTAGACGAGCTTCTTGGGAACACAGCCGTCCCAAATATTGGGGTGGCTGTCTGTTTTTTATTTTAATTTCCGTAAGCTATAGGACCATAAGTGGAAGTGCCATAGGCTGTGTTGCTTTGTTTCTTACGTGTTTCAGGAAACACCATACACTTCTCCAGGGTGGCTGCTGGCAATTTACATCCTGCCAATCAGCATAACAAGGCTCCCTGTTCTCCATATCCTGTCCTACCTTTCTGGATTTTACACTTTTTTCAGATGGCCCTTTTGCCCGGGGGGGGGGGGGTAGTGAGATTTCATTGTAGTGCAGATTTCCTTTACAGGCTTGCTTGGTTGGCCAAAAAGGGCGTATGCGTTTTTTCCTGAATATATTCAGGAAAAAACGCATACGCCCTTTTTGGCCAAGTGCATCATTGTCGACGTTGTGCCTCTTTTCCTATGCTTTCAGGGCAATTCCAGTCTACCCCCTGCAATCGTTTTCCTGAAATTCTGCCCCGCTTTCAAGTCCCCTTCGCAGGCTTACTTCAATATATTTTTGGAGGATAGCTGTCATTTATAACTCTGCAGGTTTGTGAAGTACAGTGCCCCTGAGCTCCTTTCTTCAACTCGCTTTCTTGTGAGCTGGGCACAAAACCGCAGGATTGCTTCAGGCCCTAATCTGTTTCCAGCAGGGCACACTGAGCCTTTGTTTAATTCCTCTTCCTGGTGGGCAATGAGCGTTACATTTGCCCGTGCAGACACCTACAGCTAGTCTCTCATTGGTTCTCCCTATTCCTGTTCATCTTGCACAGAAATGGCAAGCTGTGCCAAACAGGAGGTTAAAGGCACTGACTCTCCAAGCGGGGAGAGTGTTAGTAAAGCATCTGGAATGGTGAACCCGAGGACCAGGATACGAAAACTGAGATGCATTTTAAATCGTTTCCCAATCACACGGTGGACGATACTCTGGGTTTCCCATGCATGTTTTAGCTGGAGGAAGAATGCCTTGAACCTGGAGAGTTGGGACCCATGGAATGGGTACCATGCAGTATGACTTCAAAGGGTCTGCATTTGCTCACCGAAACTCACCAATGCTATCAGCCTGAAGTGTCCAGCCTTATGTCTCAACCAGCTCTGGGTGTAGATGTGGTCAATCCCGGTTGCATCACATGACCTGAGTGAATTATTTAAGAATTACTCTCTATTTCACTGTCTTTGTGTTTTGTTTTCGAAATTTATTTTGATAATGGGATTTATCGGATTTTCACTGCTGCATTTCCGCTGCTGTACACATGCTTGATTCTCTTACGGAGACATATATATCCATGGGTTTTAAGATTCTTCCTAGTCAGGTATATTCCTAGGCGTTGAATATGTGGTGTTGAGTCCATTTCGTTGAGCAAGGAGTAGGTCTTGTCTATTACATATTTGGCTTATGGAATGTTATCTGTGCTAATTTCCGTCTCTGGTTTTATGCAGCACCCCAAGGCACCTTTCCCCATAAGCAAGCACTAGTTGGTTTTCTAAATTTGAGACCCTGTTCTGTTTTGTAATTCAGTTCATGTGTAGTCAAGTTTACATTCCGTGTATTAGTGATATCTTATGATGTTTCTTTTTCTGTGTGACGTAGTTCACGTAGAATCACCGTACCTGCATCCACTTACTATGCCGCTACGGGCCTGATGACACAGATTTCATTGCTGAGTGATATTGCATTGCGCGTACGTGCCACAACTTCTTTATCCATTTTTTGCTTTCTGGGATATTTACCTGATACTGTAGACGAGCTTCTTGTGAACACAGCCGTCCCAAATATTGGGGTGGCTGTCTGTTTTTGATTTTAATTTCCGTAAGCTATAGGACCATAAGTGGAAGTGCCATAGGCTGTGTTGCTTTGTTTCTTACGTGTTTCAGGAAACACCATACACTTCTCCAGGGTGGCTGCTGGCAATTTACATCCTGCCAATCAGCATAACAAGGCTCCCTGTTCTCCATATCCTGTCCTACCTTTCTGGATTTTACACTTTTTTCAGATGGCCCTTTTGCCCGGGAGGGCAGTGAGATTTCATTGTAGTGCAGATTTCCTTTACAGGCTTGCTTGGTTGGCCAAAAAGGGCGTATGCGTTTTTTCCTGAATATATTCAGGAAAAAACGCATACGCCCTTTTTGGCCAAGTGCATCATTGTCGACGTTGTGCCTCTTTTCCTATGCTTTCAGGGCAATTCCAGTCTACCCCCTGCAATCGTTTTCCTGAAATTCAGCCCCGCTTTCAAGTCCCCTTCGCAGGCTTACTTCAATATATTTTTGGAGGATAGCTGTCATTTATAACTCTGCAGGTTTGTGAAGTACAGTGCCCCTGAGCTCCTTTCTTCAACTCGCTTTCTTGTGAGCTGGGCACAAAACCGCAGGATTGCTTCAGGCCCTAATCTGTTTCCAGCAGGGCACACTGAGCCTTTGTTTAATTCCTCTTCCTGGTGGGCAATGAGCGTTACATTTGCCCGTGCAGACACCTACAGCTAGTCTCTCATTGGTTCTCCCTATTCCTGTTCATCTTGCACAGAAATGGCAAGCTGTGCCAAACAGGAGGTTAAAGGCACTGACTCTCCAAGCGGGGAGAGTGTTAGTAAAGCATCTGGAATGGTGAACCCGAGGACCAGGATACGAAAACTGAGATGAATTTTAAATCGTTTCCCAATCACACGGTGGACAATACTCTGGGTTTCCCATGCATGTTTTAGCTGGAGGAAGAATGCCTTGAACCTGGAGAGTTGGGACCCATGGAATGGGTACCATGCAGTATGACTTCAAAGGGTCTGCATTTGCTCACCGAAACTCACCAGTGCTATCAGCCTGAAGTGTCCAGCCTTATGTCTCAACCAGCTCTGGGTGTAGATGTGGTCAATCCCGGTTGCATCACATGACCTGAGTGAATTATTTAAGAATTGCTCTCTATTTCACTGTCTTTGTGTTTTGTTTTCGAAATTTATTTTGATAATGGGATTTATCGGATTTTCACTGCTGCATTTCCGCCGCTGTACACACGCTTGATTCTCTTACGGAGACATATATATCCATGGGTTTTAAGATTCTTCCTAGTCAGGTATATTCCTAGGCGTTGAATATGTGGTGTTGAGTCCATTTCGTTGAGCAAGGAGTAGGTCTTGTCTATTACATATTTGGCTTATGGAATGTTATCTGTGCTAATTTCAGTCTCTGGTTTTATGCAGCACCCCAACGCACCTTTCCCCATAAGCAAGCACTAGTTGGTTTTCTAAATTTGAGACCCTGTTCTGTTTTGTAATTCAGTTCATGTGTAGTCAAGTTTACATTCCGTGTATTAGTGATATCTTATGATGTTTCTTTTTCTGTGTGACGTAGTTCACGTAGAATCACCGTACCTGCATCCACTCACTATGCCGCTACGGGCCTGATGACACAGATTTCATTGCTGAGTGATATTGCATTGTACGTACGTGCCACAACTTCTTTATCCATTTTTTGCTTTCTGGGATATTTACCTGATACTGTAGACGAGCTTCTTGTGAACACAGCCGTCCCAAATATTGCGGTGGCTGTCTGTTTTTGATTTTAATTTCCGTAAGCTATAGGACCATAAGTGGAAGTGCCATAGGCTGTGTTGCTTTGTTTCTTACGTGTTTCAGGAAACACCATACACTTCTCCAGGGTGGCTGCTGGCAATTTACATCCTGCCAATCAGCATAACAAGGCTCCCTGTTCTCCATATCCTGTCCTACCTTTCTGGATTTTACACTTTTTTCAGATGGCCCTTTTGCCCGGGGGGGGGGCAGTGAGATTTCATTGTAGTGCAGATTTCCTTTACAGGCTTGCTTGGTTGGCCAAAAAGGGCGTATGCGTTTTTTCCTGAATATATTCAGGAAAAAACGCATACGCCCTTTTTGGCCAAGTGCATCATTGTCGACGTTGTGCCTCTTTTCCTATGCTTTCAGGGCAATTCCAGTCTACCCCCTGCAATCGTTTTCCTGAAATTCAGCCCCGCTTTCAAGTCCCCTTCGCAGACTTACTTCAATATATTTTTGGAGGATAGCTGTCATTTATAACTCTGCAGGTTTGTGAAGTACAGTGCCCCTGAGCTCCTTTCTTCAACTCGCTTTCTTGTGAGCTGGGCACAAAACCGCAGGATTGCTTCAGGCCCTAATCTGTTTCCAGCAGGGCACACTGAGCCTTTGTTTAATTAATCTTCCTGGTGGGCAATGAGCGTTACATTTGCCCGTGCAGACACCTACAGCTAGTCTCTCATTGGTTCTCCCTATTCCTGTTCATCTTGCACAGAAATTGCAAGCTGTGCGAAACAGGAGGTTAAAGGCACTGACTCTCCAAGCGGGGAGAGTGTTAGTAAAGCATCTGGAATGGTGAACCCGAGGACCTGGAAACGAAAACTGAGATGCATTTTAAATCATTTCCCAATCACACGGTGGACGATACTCTGGGTTTCCCATGCATGTTTTAGCTGGAGGAAGAATCCCTTGAACCTGGAGAGTTGGGACCCATGGAATGGGTACCATGCAGTATGACTTCAAAGGGTCTGCATTTGTTCACCGAAACTCACCAATGCTATCAGCCTGAAGTGTCCAGCCTTATGTCTCAACCAGCTCTGGGTGTAGATGTGGTCAATCCCGGTTGCATCACATGCCCTGAGTGAATTAGTTAAGAATTGCTCTGTATTTCACTGTCTTTGTGTTTTGTTTTCGAAATTTATTTTGATAATGGGATTTATCGGATTTTCACTGCTGCGTTTCGGCCACTGTACACACGCTTGATTCTCTTACGGAGACATATATATCCATGGGTTTTAAGATTCTTCCTAGTCAGGTATATTCCTAGGCGTTGAATATGTGGTGTTGGGTCCATTTCGTTGAGCAAGGAGTAGGTCTTGTCTATTACATATTTGGCTTATGGTAAGTTATCTGTGCTAATTTCAGTCTCTGGTTTTATGCAGTCCCCCAAGGCACCTTTCCCCATAAGCAAGCACTAGTTGGTTTTCTAAATTTGAGACCCTGTTCTTTTTTGTAATTCAGTTCATGTGTAGTCAAGTTTACATTCCGTGTATTAGTGATATCTTATGATGTTTCTTTTTCTGTGTGACGTAGTTCACGTAGAATCACCGTACCTGCATCCACTCACTATGCCGCTACGGGCCTGATGACACAGATTTCATTGCTGAGTGATATTGCATTGTACGTACGTGCCACAACTTCTTTATCCATTTTTTGCTTTCTGGGATATTTACCTGATACTGTAGACGAGCTTCTTGTGAACACAGCCGTCCCAAATATTGGGGTGGCTGTCTGTTTTTGATTTTAATTTCCGTAAGCTATAGGACCATAAGTGGAAGTGCCATAGGCTGTGTTGCTTTGTTTCTTACGTGTTTCAGGAAACACCATACACTTCTCCAGGGTGGCTGCTGGCAATTTACATCCTGCCAATCAGCATAACAAGGCTCCCTGTTCTCCATATCCTGTCCTACCTTTCTGGATTTTACACTTTTTTCAGATGGCCCTTTTGCCCGGGGGGGGGGGGCAGTGAGATTTCATTGTAGTGCAGATTTCCTTTACAGGCTTGCTTGGTTGGCCAAAAAGGGCGTATGCGTTTTTTCCTGAATATATTCAGGAAAAAACGCATACGCCCTTTTTGGCCAAGTGCATCATTGTCGACGTTGTGCCTCTTTTCCTATGCTTTCAGGGCAATTCCAGTCTACCCCCTGCAATCGTTTTCCTGAAATTCTGCCCCGCTTTCAAGTCCCCTTCGCAGGCTTACTTCAATATATTTTTGGAGGATAGCTGTCATTTATAACTCTGCAGGTTTGTGAAGTACAGTGCCCCTGAGCTCCTTTCTTCAACTCGCTTTCTTGTGAGCTGGGCACAAAACCGCAGGATTGCTTCAGGCCCTAATCTGTTTCCAGCAGGGCACACTGAGCCTTTGTTTAATTCCTCTTCCTGGTGGGCAATGAGCGTTACATTTGCCCGTGCAGACACCTACAGCTAGTCTCTCATTGGTTCTCCCTATTCCTGTTCATCTTGCACAGAAATGGCAAGCTGTGCCAAACAGGAGGTTAAAGGCACTGACTCTCCAAGCGGGGAGAGTGTTAGTAAAGCATCTGGAATGGTGAACCCGAGGACCAGGATACGAAAACTGAGATGCATTTTAAATCGTTTCCCAATCACACGGTGGACGATACTCTGGGTTTCCCATGCATGTTTTAGCTGGAGGAAGAATGCCTTGAACCTGGAGAGTTGGGACCCATGGAATGGGTACCATGCAGTATGACTTCAAAGGGTCTGCATTTGCTCACCGAAACTCACCAGTGCTATCAGCCTGAAGTGTCCAGCCTTATGTCTCAACCAGCTCTGGGTGTAGATGTGGTCAATCCCGGTTGCATCACATGACCTGAGTGAATTATTTAAGAATTGCTCTCTATTTCACTGTCTTTGTGTTTTGTTTTCGAAATTTATTTTGATAATGGGATTTATCGGATTTTCACTGCTGCGTTTCCGCTGCTGTACACACGCTTGATTCTCTTACGGAGACATATATATCCATGGGTTTTAACATTCTTCCTAGTCAGGTATATTCCTAGGCGTTGAATATGTGGTGTTGAGTCCATTTCGTTGAGCAAGGAGTAGGTCTTGTCTATTACATATTTGGCTTATGGAATGTTATCTGTGCTAATTTCCGTCTCTGGTTTTATGCAGCACCCCAAGGCACCTTTCCCCATAAGCAAGCACTAGTTGGTTTTCTAAATTTGAGACCCTGTTCTGTTTTGTAATTCAGTTCATGTGTAGTCAAGTTTACATTCCGTGTATTAGTGATATCTTATGATGTTTCTTTTTCTGTGTGACGTAGTTCACGTAGAATCACCGTACCTGCATCCACTTACTATGCCGCTACGGGCCTGATGACACAGATTTCATTGCTGAGTGATATTGCATTGCACGTACGTGCCACAACTTCTTTATCCATTTTTTGCTTTCTGGGATATTTACCTGATACTGTAGACGAGCTTCTTGTGAACACAGCCGTCCCAAATATTGGGGTGGCTGTCTGTTTTTGATTTTAATTTCCGTAAGCTATAGGACCATAAGTGGAAGTGCCATAGGCTGTGTTGCTTTGTTTCTTACGTGTTTCAGGAAACACCATACACTTCTCCAGGGTGGCTGCTGGCAATTTACATCCTGCCAATCAGCATAACAAGGCTCCCTGTTCTCCATATCCTGTCCTACCTTTCTGGATTTTACACTTTTTTCAGATGGCCCTTTTGCCCGGGGGGGCAGTGAGATTTCATTGTAGTGCAGATTTCCTTTACAGGCTTGCTTGGTTGGCCAAAAAGGGCGTATGCGTTTTTTCCTGAATATATTCAGGAAAAAACGCATACGCCCTTTTTGGCCAAGTGCATCATTGTCGACGTTGTGCCTCTTTTCCTATGCTTTCAGGGCAATTCCAGTCTACCCCCTGCAATGGTTTTCCTGAAATTCAGCCCCGCTTTCAAGTCCCCTTCGCAGGCTTACTTCAATATATTTTTGGAGGATAGCTGTCATTTATAACTCTGCAGGTTTGTGAAGTACAGTGCCCCTGAGCTCCTTTCTTCAACTCGCTTTCTTGTGAGCTGGGCACAAAACCGCAGGATTGCTTCAGGCCCTAATCTGTTTCCAGCAGGGCACACTGAGCCTTTGTTTAATTCCTCTTCCTGGTGGGCAATGAGCGTTACATTTGCCCGTGCAGACACCTACAGCTAGTCTCTCATTGGTTCTCCTTATTCCTGTTCATCTTGCACAGAAATTGCAAGCTGTGCCAAACAGGAGGTTAAAGGCACTTACTCTCCAAGCGGGGAGAGTGTTAGTAAAGCATCTGGAATGGTGAACCCGAGGACCAGGAAACGAAAACTGAGATGCATTTTAAATCATTTCCCAATCACACGGTGGACGATACTCTGGGTTTCCCATGCATGTTTTAGCTGGAGGAAGAATCCCTTGAACCTGGAGAGTTGGGACCCATGGAATGGGTACCATGCAGTATGACTTCAAAGGGTCTGCATTTGCTCACCGAAACTCACCAATGCTATCAGCCTGAAGTGTCCAGCCTTATGTCTCAACCAGCTCTGGGTGTAGATGTGGTCAATCCCGGTTGCATCACATGCCCTGAGTGAATTAGTTAAGAATTGCTCTCTATTTCACTGTCTTTGTGTTTTGTTTTCGAAATTTATTTTGATAATGGGATTTATCGGATTTTCACTGCTGCATTTCCGCCGCTGTACACACGCTTGATTCTCTTACGGAGACATATATATCCATGGGTTTTAAGATTCTTCCTAGTCAGGTATATTCCTAGGCGTTGAATATGTGGTGTTGGGTCCATTTCGTTGAGCAAGGAGTAGGTCTTGTCTATTACATATTTGGCTTATGGAAAGTTATCTGTGCTAATTTCCGTCTCTGGTTTTATGCAGCACCCCAAGGCACCTTTCCCCATAAGCAAGCACTAGTTGGTTTTCTAAATTTGAGACCCTGTTCTGTTTTGTAATTCAGTTTATGTGTAGTCAAGTTTACATTCCGTGTATTAGTGATATCTTATGATGTTTCTTTTTCTGTGTGACGTAGTTCACGTAGAATCACCGTACCTGAATCCACTCACTATGCCGCTACGGGCCTGATGACACAGATTTCATTGCTGAGTGATATTGCATTCTACGTACGTGCCACAACTTCTTTATCCATATTTTGCTTTCTGGGATATTTACCTGATACTGTAGACGAGCTTCTTGTGAACACAGCCGTCCCAAATATTGGGGTGGCTGTCTGTTTTTGATTTTAATTTCCGTAAGCTATAGGACCATAAGTGGAAGTGCCATAGGCTGTGTTGCTTTGTTTCTTACGTGTTTCAGGAAACACCATACACTTCTCCAGGGTGGCTGCTGGCAATTTACATCCTGCCAATCAGCATAACAAGGCTCCCTGTTCTCCATATCCTCTCCTACCTTTCTGGATTTTACACTTTTTTCAGATGGCCCTTTTGCCCCGGGGGGGTGGGCAGTGAGATTTCATTGTAGTGCAGATTTCCTTTACAGGCTTGCTTGGTTGGCCAAAAAGGGCGTATGCGTTTTTTCCTGAATATATTCAGGAAAAAACGCATACGCCCTTTTTGGCCAAGTGCATCATTGTCGACGTTGTGCCTCTTTTCCTATGCTTTCAGGGCAATTCCAGTCTACCCCCTGCAATCGTTTTCCTGAAATTCAGCCCCGCTTTCAAGTCCCCTTCGCAGACTTACTTCAATATATTTTTGGAGGATAGCTGTCATTTATAACTCTGCAGGTTTGTGAAGTACAGTGCCCCTGAGCTCCTTTCTTCAACTCGCTTTCTTGTGAGCTGGGCACAAAACCGCAGGATTGCTTCAGGCCCTAATCTGTTTCCAGCAGGGCACACTGAGCCTTTGTTTAATTAATCTTCCTGGTGGGCAATGAGCGTTACATTTGCCCGTGCAGACACGTACAGCTAGTCTCTCATTGGTTCTCCCTATTCCTGTTCATCTTGCACAGAAATTGCAAGCTGTGCGAAACAGGACGTTAAAGGCACTGACTCTCCAAGCAGGGAGAGTGTTAGTAAAGCATCTGGAATGGTGAACCCGAGGACCTGGAAACGAAAACTGAGATGCATTTTAAATCATTTCCCAATCACACGGTGGACGATACTCTGGGTTTCCCATGCATGTTTTAGCTGGAGGAAGAATCCCTTGAACCTGGAGAGTTGGGACCCATGGAATGGGTACCATGCAGTATGACTTCAAAGGGTCTGCATTTGCTCACCGAAACTCACCAATGCTATCAGCCTGAAGTGTCCAGCCTTATGTGTCAACCAGCTCTGGGTGTAGATGTGGTCAATCCCGGTTGCATCACATGCCCTGAGTGAATTAGTTAAGAATTGCTCTCTATTTCACTGTCTTTGTGTTTTGTTTTCGAAATTTATTTTGATAATGGGATTTATCGGATTTTCACTGCTGCGTTTCGGCCGCTGTACACACGCTTGATTCTCTTACGGAGACATATATATCCATGGGTTTTAAGATTCTTCCTAGTCAGGTATATTCCTAGGCGTTGAATATGTGGTGTTGGGTCCATTTCATTGAGCAAGGAGTAGGTCTTGTCTATTACATGTTTGGCTTATGGAAAGTTATCTGTGCTAATTTCAGTCTCTGGTTTTATGCAGCACCACAAGGCACCTTTCCCCATAAGCAAGCACTAGTTGGTTTTCTAAATTTGAGACCCTGTTCTTTTTTGTAATTCAGTTCATGTGTAGTCAAGTTTACATTCCGTGTATTAGTGATATCTTATGATGTTTCTTTTTCTGTGTGACGTAGTTCACGTAGAATCACCGTACCTGCATCCACTCACTATGCCGCTACGGGCCTGATGACACAGATTTCATTGCTGAGTGATATTGCATTGTACGTACGTGCCACAACTTCTTTATCCATTTTTGCTTTCTGGGATATTTACCTGATACTGTAGACGAGCTTCTTGTGAACACAGCCGTCCCAAACATTGGGGTGGCTGTCTGTTTTTGATTTTAATTTCCGTAAGCTATAGGACCATAAGTGGAAGTGCCATAGGCTGTGTTGCTTTGTTTCTTACGTGTTTCAAGAAACACCATACACTTCTCCAGGGTGGGTGCTGGCAATTTACATCCTCCCAGTCAGCATAACAAGGCTCCCTGTTCTCCATATCCTGTCCTACCTTTCTGGATTTTACACTTTTTTCAGATGGCCCTTTTGTCCGGGGGGGCAGTGAGATTTCATTGTAGTGCAGATTTCCTTTACAGGCTTGCTTGGTTGGCCAAAAAGGGCGTATGCGTTTTTTCCTGAATATATTCAGGAAAAAACGCATACGCCCTTTTTGGCCAAGTGCATCATTGTCGACGTTGTGCCTCTTTTCCTATGCTTTCAGGGCAATTCCAGTCTACCCCCTGCAATCGTTTTCCTGAAATTCAGCCCCGCTTTCAAGTCCCCTTCGCAGGCTTACTTCAATATATTTTTGGAGGATAGCTGTCATTTATAACTCTGCAGGTTTGTGAAGTACAGTGCCCCTGAGCTCCTTTCTTCAACTCGCTTTCTTGTGAGCTGGGCACAAAACCGCAGGATTGCTTCAGGCCCTAATCTGTTTCCAGCAGGGCACGCTGAGCCTTTGTTTAATTCCTCTTCCTGGTGGGCAATGAGCGTTACATTTGCCCGTGCAGACACCTACAGCTAGTCTCTCATTGGTTCTCCCTATTCCTGTTCATCTTGCACAGAAATGGCAGGCTGTGCCAAACAGGAGGTTAAAGGCACTGACTCTCCAAGCAGGGAGAGTGTTAGTAAAGCATCTGGAATGGTGAACCCGAGGACCAGGATACGAAAACTGAGATGCATTTTAAATCGTTTCCCAATCACACGGTGGAGGATACTCTGGGTTTCCCATGCATGTTTTAGCTGGAGGAAGAATGCCTTGAACCTGGAGAGTTGGGACCCATGGAATGGGTACCATGCAGTATGACTTCAAAGGGTCTGCATTTGCTCACCGAAACTCACCAGTGCTATCAGCCTGAAGTGTCCAGCCTTATGTGTCAACCAGCTCTGGGTGTAGATGTGGTCAATCCCGGTTGCATCACATGCCCTGAGTGAATTATTTAAGAATTGCTCTCTATTTCACTGTCTTTGTGTTTTGTTTTCGAAATTTATTTTGATAATGGGATTTATCGGATTTTCACTGCTGCATTTCCGCCGCTGTACACACGCTTGATTCTCTTACGGAGACATATATATCCATGGGTTTTAAGATTCTTCCTAGTCAGGTATATTCCTAGGCGTTGAATATGTGGTGTTGGGTCCATTTCTTTGAGCAAGGAGTAGGTCTTGTCTATTACATATTTGGCTTATGGAAAGTTATCTGTGCTAATTTCCGTCTCTGGTTTTATGCAGCACCCCAACGCACCTTTCCCCATAAGCAAGCACTAGTTGGTTTTCTAAATTTGAGACCCTGTTCTGTGTTGTAATTCAGTTCATGTGTAGTCAAGTTTACATTCCGTGTATTAGTGATATCTTATGATGTTTCTTTTTCTGTGTGACGTAGTTCACGTAGAATCACCGTACCTGCATCCACTTACTATGCCGCTACGGGCCTGATGACACAGATTTCATTGCTGAGTGATATTGCATTGCACGTACGTGCCACAACTTCTTTATCCATTTTTTGCTTTCTGGGATATTTACCTGATACTGTAGACGAGCTTCTTGTGAACACAGCCGTCCCAAATATTGGGGTGGCTGTCTGTTTTTGATTTTAATTTCCGTAAGCTATAGGACCATAAGTGGAAGTGCCATAGGCTGTGTTGCTTTGTTTCTTACGTGTTTCAGGAAACACCATACACTTCTCCAGGGTGGCTGCTGGCAATTTACATCCTGCCAATCAGCATAACAAGGCTCCCTGTTCTCCATATCCTGTCCTACCTTTCTGGATTTTACACTTTTTTCAGATGGCCCTTTTGCCCGGGAGGGCAGTGAGATTTCATTGTAGTGCAGATTTCCTTTACAGGCTTGCTTGGTTGGCCAAAAAGGGCGTATGCGTTTTTTCCTGAATATATTCAGGAAAAAACGCATACGCCCTTTTTGGCCAAGTGCATCATTGTCGACGTTGTGCCTCTTTTCCTATGCTTTCAGGGCAATTCCAGTCTACCCCCTTCAATCGTTTTCCTGAAATTCAGCCCCGCTTTCAAGTCCCCTTCGCAGGCTTACTTCAATATATTTTTGGAGGATAGCTGTCATTTATAACTCTGCAGGTTTGTGAAGTACAGTGCCCCTGAGCTCCTTTCTTCAACTCGCTTTCTTGTGAGCTGGGCACAAAACCGCAGGATTGCTTCAGGCCCTAATCTGTTTCCAGCAGGGCACACTGAGCCTTTGTTTAATTCCTCTTCCTGGTGGGCAATGAGCGTTACATTTGCCCGTGCAGACACCTACAGCTAGTCTCTCATTGGTTCTCCCTATTCCTGTTCATCTTGCACAGAAATGGCAAGCTGTGCCAAACAGGAGGTTAAAGGCAGTGACTCTCCAAGCGGGGAGAGTGTTAGTAAAGCATCTGGAATGGTGAACCCGAGGACCAGGATACGAAAACTGAGATGCATTTTAAATCGTTTCCCAATCACACGGTGGACAATACTCTGGGTTTCCCATGCATGTTTTAGCTGGAGGAAGAATGCCTTGAACCTGGAGAGTTGGGACCCATGGAATGGGTACCATGCAGTATGACTTCAAAGGGTCTGCATTTGCTCACCGAAACTCACCAGTGCTATCAGCCTGAAGTGTCCAGCCTTATGTCTCAACCAGTTCTGGGTGTAGATGTGGTCAATCCCGGTTGCATCACATGACCTGAGTGAATTATTTAAGAATTGCTCTCTATTTCACTGTCTTTGTGTTTTGTTTTCGAAATTTATTTTGATAATGGGATTTATCGGATTTTCACTGCTGCATGTCCGCCGCTGTACACACGCTTGATTCTCTTACGGAGACATATATATCCATGGGTTTTAAGATTCTTCCTAGTCAGGTATATTCCTAGGCATTGAATATGTGGTGTTGGGTCCATTTCGTTGAGCAAGGAGTAGGTCTTGTCTATTACATATTTGGCTTATGGAAAGTTATCTGTGCTAATTTCAGTCTCTGGTTTTATGCAGCACCCCAACGCACCTTTCCCCATAAGCAAGCACTAGTTGGTTTTGTAAATTTGAGACCCTGTTCTTTTTTGTAATTCAGTTCATGTGTAGTCAAGTTTACATTCCGTGTATTAGTGATATCTTATGATGTTTCTTTTTCTGTGTGACGTAGTTCACGTAGAATCACCGTACCTGCATCCACTCACTATGCCGCTACGGGCCTGATGACACAGATTTCATTGCTGAGTGATATTGCATTGTACGTACGTGCCACAACTTCTTTATCCATTTTTTGCTTTCTGGGATATTTACCTGATACTGTAGACGAGCTTCTGGTGAACACAGCCGTCCCAAATATTGGGGTGGCTGTCTGTTTTTGATTTTAATTTCCGTAAGCTATAGGACCATAAGTGGAAGTGCCATAGGCTGTTTTGCTTTGTTTCTTACGTGTTTCAGGAAACACCATACACTTCTCCAGGGTGGCTGCTGGCAATTTACATCCTGCCAATTAGCATAACAAGGCTCCCTGTTCTCCATATCCTGTCCTACCTTTCTGGATTTTACACTTTTTTCTGATGGCCCTTTTGCCCGGGGGGGCAGTGAGATTTCATTGTAGTGCAGATTTCCTTTACAGGCTTGCTTGGTTGGCCAAAAAGGGCGTATGCGTTTTTTCCTGAATATATTCAGGAAAAAACGCATACGCCCTTTTTGGCCAAGTGCATCATTGTCGACGTTGTGCCTCTTTTCCTATGCTTTCAGGGCAATTCCAGTCTACCCCCTGCAATCGTTTTCCTGAAATTCTGCCCCGCTTTCAAGTCCCCTTCGCAGGCTTACTTCAATATATTTTTGGAGGATAGCTGTCATTTATAACTCTGCAGGTTTGTGAAGTACAGTGCCCCTGAGCTCCTTTCTTCAACTCGCTTTCTTGTGAGCTGGGCACAAAACCGCAGGATTGCTTCAGGCCCTAATCTGTTTCCAGCAGGGCACACTGAGCCTTTGTTTAATTCCTCTTCCTGGTGGGCAATGAGCGTTACATTTGCCCGTGCAGACACCTACAGCTAGTCTCTCATTGGTTCTCCCTATTCCTGTTCATCTTGCACAGAAATGGCAAGCTGTGCCAAACAGGAGGTTAAAGGCACTGACTCTCCAAGCGGGGAGAGTGTTAGTAAAGCATCTGGAATGGTGAACCCGAGGACCAGGATACGAAAACTGAGATGCATTTTAAATCGTTTCCCAATCATATGGTGGACGATACTCTGGGTTTCCCATGCATGTTTTAGCTGGAGGAAGAATGCCTTGAACCTGGAGAGTTGGGACCCATGGAATGGGTACCATGCAGTATGACTTCAAAGGGTCTGCATTTGCTCACCGAAACTCACCAGTGCTATCAGCCTGAAGTGTCCAGCCTTATGTCTCAACCAGCTCTGGGTGTAGATGTGGTCAATCCCGGTTGCATCACATGCCCTGAGTGAATTATTTAAGAATTGCTCTCTATTTCACTGCTTTGTGTTTTGTTTTCGAAATTTATTTTGATAATGGGATTTATCGGATTTTCACTGCTGCATTTCCGCTGCTGTACACACGCTTGATTCTCTTACGGAGACATATATATCCATGGGTTTTAAGATTCTTCCTAGTCAGGTATATTCCTAGGCGTTGAATATGTGGTGTTTAGTCCATTTCGTTGAGCAAGGAGTAGGTCTTGTCTATTACATATTTGGCTTATGGAATGTTATCTGTGCTAATTTCAGTCTCTGGTTTTATGCAGCACCCCAACGCACCTTTCCCCATAAGCAAGCACTAGTTGGTTTTCTAAATTTGAGACCCTGTTCTGTTTTGTAATTCAGTTCATGTGTAGTCAAGTTTACATTCCGTGTATTAGTGATATCTTATGATGTTTCTTTTTCTGTGTGCCGTAGTTCACGTAGAATCACCGTACCTGCATCCACTCACTATGCCGCTACGGGCCTGATGACACAGATTTCATTGCTGAGTGATATTGCATTGTACGTACGTGCCACAACTTCTTTATCCATTTTTTGCTTTCTGGGATATTTACCTGATACTGTAGACGAGCTTCTTGTGAACACAGCCGTCCCAAATATTGCGGTGGCTGTCTGTTTTTGATTTTAATTTCCGTAAGCTATAGGACCATAAGTGGAAGTGCCATAGGCTGTGTTGCTTTGTTTCTTACGTGTTTCAGGAAACACCATACACTTCTCCAGGGTGGCTGCTGGCAATTTACATCCTGCCAATCAGCATAACAAGGCTCCCTGTTCTCCATATCCTGTCCTACCTTTCTGGATTTTACACTTTTTTCAGATGGCCCTTTTGCCGGGGGGGGGGGGCAGTGAGATTTCATTGTAGTGCAGATTTCCTTTACAGGCTTGCTTGGTTGGCCAAAAAGGGCGTATGCGTTTTTTCCTGAATATATTCAGGAAAAAACGCATACGCCCTTTTTCGCCAAGTGCATCATTGTCGACGTTGTGCCTCTTTTCCTATGCTTTCAGGGCAATTCCAGTCTACCCCCTGCAATCGTTTTCCTGAAATTCAGCCCCGCTTTCAAGTCCCCTTCGCAGACTTACTTCAATATATTTTTGGAGGATAGCTGTCATTTATAACTCTGCAGGTTTGTGAAGTACAGTGCCCCTAAGCTCCTTTCTTCAACTCGCTTTCTTGTGAGCTGGGCACAAAACCGCAGGATTGCTTCAGGCCCTAATCTGTTTCCAGCAGGGCACACTGAGCCTTTGTTTAATTAATCTTGCTGGTGGGCAATGAGCGTTACATTTGCCCGTGCAGACACCTACAGCTAGTCTCTCATTGGTTCTCCCTATTCCTGTTCATCTTGCACAGAAATTACAAGCTGTGCGAAACAGGAGGTTAAAGGCACTGACTCTCCAAGCGGGGAGAGTGTTAGTAAAGCATCTGGAATGGTGAACCCGAGGACCTGGAAACGAAAACTGAGATGCATTTTAAATCATTTCCCAATCACACGGTGGACGATACTCTGGGTTTCCCATGCATGTTTTAGCTGGAGGAAGAATGCCTTGAACCTGGAGAGTTGGGACCCATGGAATGGGTACCATGCAGTATGACTTCAAAGGGTCTGCATTTGCTCACCGAAACTCACCAGTGCTATCAGCCTGAAGTGTCCAGCCTTATGTCTCAACCAGCTCTGGGTGTAGATGTGGTCAATCCCGGTTGCATCACATGACCTGAGTGAATTATTTAAGAATTGCTCTCTATTTCACTGTCTTTGTGTTTTGTTTTCGAAATTTATTTTGATAATGGGATTTATCGGATTTTCACTGCTGCATTTCCGCCGCTGTACACACGCTTGATTCTCTTACGGAGACATATATATCCATGGGTTGTAAGATTCTTCCTAGTCAGGTATATTCCTAGGCTTTGAATATGTGGTGTTGGGTCCATTTCGTTGAGCAAGGAGTAGGTCTTGTCTATTACATATTTGGCTTATGGAATGTTATCTGTGCTAATTTCAGTCTCTGGTTTTATGCAGCACCCCAAGGCACCTTTCCCCATAAGCAAGCACTAGTTGGTTTTCTAAATTTGAGACCCTGTTCTGTTTTGTAATTCAGTTCATGTGTAGTCAAGTTTACATTCCGTGTATTAGTGATATCTTATGATGTTTCTTTTTCTGTGTGACGTAGTTCACGTAGAATCACTGTCCCTGCATCCACTCATTATCCCGCTACGGGCCTGATGACACAGATTTCATTGCTGAGTGATATTGCATTGTACGTACGTGCCACAACTTCTTTATCCATTTTTTGCTTTCTGGGATATTTACCTGATACTGTAGACGAGCTCCTTGGGAACACAGCCGTCCCAAATATTGGGGTGGCTGTCTGTTTTTGATTTTAATTTCCGTAAGCTATAGGACCATAAGTGGAAGTGCCATAGGCTGTGTTGCTTTGTTTCTTACGTGTTTCAGGAAACACCATACACTTCTCCAGGGTGGCTGCTGGCAATTTACATCCTGCCAATCAGCATAACAAGGCTCCCTGTTCTCCATATCCTGTCCTACCTTTCTGGATTTTACACTTTTTTCAGATGGCCCTTTTGCCCGGGTGGGCAGTGAGATTTCATTGTAGTGCAGATTTCCTTTACAGGCTTGCTTGGTTGGCCAAAGAGGGCGTATGCGTTTTTTCCTGAATATATTCAGGAAAAAACGCATACGTCCTTTTTGGCCAAGTGCATCATTGTCGACGTTGTGCCTCTTTTCCTATGCTTTCAGGGCAATTCCAGTCTATCCCCTGCAATCGTTTTCCTGAAATTCAGCCCCGCTTTCAAGTCCCCTTCGCAGGCTTACTTCAATATATTTTTGGAGGATAGCTGTCATTTATGACTCTGCAGGTTTGTGAAGTACAGTGCCCCTGAGCTCCTTTCTTCAACTCGCTTTCTTGTGAGCTGGGCACAAAACCGCATGATTGCTTCAGGCCGTAATCTGTTTCCAGCAGGGCACACTGAGCCTTTGTTTAATTCCTCTTCCTGGTGGGCAATGAGCCTTACATTTGCCCGTGCAGACACCTGCAGCTAGTCTCTCATTGGTTCTCCCTATTCCTGTTCATCTTGCACAGAAAATGCAAGCTGTGCGAAACAGGAGGTTAAATGCACTGACTCTCCAAGCGGGGAGAGTGTTAGTAAAGCATCTGGAATGGTGAACCCGAGGACCAGGATACGAAAACTGAGATGCATTTTAAATCGTTTCCCAATCACACGGTGGACGATACTCTTGGTTTCCCATGCATGTTTTAGCTGGAGGAAGAATCCTTTGAACCTGGAGAGTTGGGACCCATGGAATGGGTCCATGCAGTATGACTTCAAATGGTCTGCATTTGCTCACCGAAACAAAACAGTGCTATCAGCCTGAAGTGTCCAGCCTTATGTCTCAACCAGCTCTGGGTGTAAATGTGGTAATCCCGGTTGCATCACATGCCCTGAGTGAATTATTTAAGAATTGCTCTCTATTTCACTGTCTTTGTGTTTTGTTTTCGAAATTTATTTTGATAATTGGGTTTATCGGATTTTCACTGCTGCATTTCCGCCGCTGTACACACGCTTGATTCTCTTACGGAGACATATATATCCATGGGTTTTAAGATTCTTCCTAGTCAGGTATATTCCTAGGCGTTGAATATGTGGTGTTGAGTCCATTTCGTTGAGCAAGGAGTAGGTCTTGTCTATTACATATTTGGCTTATGGAATGTTATCTGTGCTAATTTCAGTCTCTGGTTTTATGCAGCACCCCAACGCACCTTTCCCCATAAGCAAGCACTAGTTGGTTTTCTAAATTTGAGACCCTGTTCTGTTTTGTAATTCAGTTCATGTGTAGTCAAGTTTACATTCCGTGTATTAGTGATATCTTATGATGTTTCTTTTTCTGTGTGACGTAGTTCACGTAGAATCACCGTACCTGCATCCACTCACTATGCCGCTACGGGCCTGATGACACAGATTTCATTGCTGAGTGATATTGCATTGTACGTACGTGCCACAACTTCTTTATCCATTTTTTGCTTTCTGGGATATTTACCTGATACTGTAGACGAGCTTCTTGTGAACACAGCCGTCCCAAATATTGGGGTGGCTGTCTGTTTTTGATTTTAATTTCCGTAAGCTATAGGACCATTAGTGGAAGTGCCATAGGCTGTGTTGCTTTGTTTCTTACGTGTTTCAGGAAACACCATACACTTCTCCAGGGTGGCTGCTGGCAATTTACATCCTGCCAATCAGCATAACAAGGCTCCCTGTTCTCCATATCCTGTCCTACCTTTCAGGATTTTACACTTTTTTCAGATGGCCCTTTTGCCCGGGGGGGCAGTGAGACTTCATTGTAGTGCAGATTTCCTTTACAGGCTTGCTTGGTTGGCCAAAAAGGGCGTATGCTTTTTTTCCTGAATATATTCAGTAAAAAACGCATACGCCCTTTTTATCCAAGTGCATCATTGTCGACGTTGTGCCTCTTTCCCTTTGCTTGCAGGGCAATTCCAGTCTACCCCCTGCAATCGTTTTCCTGAAATTCTGCCCCGCTTTCAAGTCCCCTTCGCAGGCTTACTTCAATATACTTTTGGATGATAGCTGTCATTTATAACTCTGCAGGTTTTTGAAGTACAGTGCCCCTGAGCTCCTTTCTTCAACTCGCTTTCTTGTGAGCTGGGCACAAAACCGCATGATTGCTTCAGGCCCTAATCTGTTTCCAGCAGGGCACACTGAGCCTTTGTTTAATTCCTCTTCCTGGTGGGCAATGAGCGTTACATTTGCCCGTGCAGACACCTACAGCTAGTCTCTCATTGGTTCTCCCTATTCCTGTTCATCTTGCACAGAAATTGCAAGCTGTGCGAAACAGGAGGTTAAAGGCACTGACTCTCCAAGCGGGGAGAGTGTTAGTAAAGCATCTGGAATGGTGAACCCGAGGACCAGGATACGAAAACTGAGATGCATTTTAAATCATTTCCCAATCACACGGTGGACGATACTCTTGGTTTCCCATGCATGTTTTAGCTGGAGGAAGAATCCCTTGAACCTGGAGAGTTGGGACCCATGGAATGGGTACCATGCAGTATGACTTCAAAGGGTCTGCATTTGCTCACCGAAACTCACCAGTGCTATCAGCCTGAAGTGTCCAGCCTTATGTCTCAACCAGCTCTGGGTGTAGATGTGGTCAATCCCGGTTGCATCACATGCCCTGAGTGAATTATTTAAGAATTGCTCTCTATTTCACTGTCTTTGTGTTTTGTTTTCCAAATTTATTTTAATAATGGGATTTACCGGATTTTCACTGCTGCGTTTCGGCCGCTGTACACACGCTTGATTCTCTTACGGAGACATATATATCCATGGGTTTTAAGATTCTTCCTAGTCAGGTATATTCCTAGGCGTTGAATATGTGGTGTTGGGTCCATTTCGTTGAGCAAGGAGTAGGTCTTGTCTATTACATATTTGGCTTATGGAATGTTATCTGTGCTAATTTCAGTCTCTGGTTTTATGCAGCACCCCAAGGCACCTTTCCCCATAAGCAAGCACTAGTTGGTTTTCTAAATTTGAGACCCTGTTCTGTTTTGTAATTCAGTTTATGTGTAGTCAAGTTTACATTCCGTGTATTAGTGATATCTTATGATGTTTCTTTTTCTGTGTGACGTAGTTCACGTAGAATCACCGTACCTGCATCCACTCACTATGCCGCTACGGGCCTGATGACACAGATTTCATTGCTGAGTGATATTGCATTGTACGTACGTGCCACAACTTCTTTATCCATTTTTTGCTTTCTGGGATATTTACCTGATACTGTAGACGAGCTTCTTGTGAACACAGCCGTCCCAAGTATTGGGGTGGCTGTTTGTTTTTGATTTTAATTTCCGTAAGCTATAGGACCATTAGTGGAAGTGCCATAGGCTGTGTTGCTTTGTTTCTTACATGTTTCAGGAAACACCATACACTTCTCCAGGGTGGCTGCTGGCAATTTACATCCTGCCAATCAGCATAACAAGGCTCCCTGTTCTCCATATCCTGTCCTACCTTTCAGGATTTTACACTTTTTTCAGATGTCCCTTTTGCCCGGGGGGCAGTGAGACTTCATTGTAGTGCAGATTTCCTTTACAGGCTTGCTTGGTTGGCCAAAAAGGGCGTATGCTTTTTTTCCTGAATATATTCAGTAAAAAACGCATACGCCCTTTTTATCCAAGTGCATCATTGTCGACGTTGTGCCTCTTTTCCTTTGCTTGCAGGGCAATTCCAGTCTACCCCCTGCAATCGTTTTCCTGAAATTCTGCCCCGCTTTCAAGTCCCCTTCGCAGGCTTACTTCAATATACTTTTGGATGATAGCTGTCATTTATAACTCTGCAGGTTTGTGAAGTACAGTGCCCCTGAGCTCCTTTCTTCAACTCGCTTTCTTGTGAGCTTGGCACAAAACCGCAGGATTGCTTCAGGCCCTAATCTGTTTCCCGCAGGGCACACTGAGCCTTTGTTTAATTCCTCTTCCTGGTCGGCAATGAGCGTTACATTTGCCCGTGCAGACACCTACAGCTAGTCTCTCATTGGTTCTCCCTATTCCTGTTCATCTTGCACAGAAATTGCAAGCTGTGCCAAACAGGAGGTTAAAGGCACTGACTCTCCAAGCGGGGAGAGTGTTAGTAAAGCATCTGGAATGGTGAACCCGAGGACCAGGATACGAAAACTGAGATGCATTTTAAATCGTTTCCCAATCACACGGTGGACGATACTCTGGGTTTCCCATGCATGTTTTAGCTGGAGGAAGAATCCCTTGAACCTGGAGAGTTGGGACACATGGAATGGGTACCATGCAGTATGACTTCAAAGGGTCTGCATTTGCTCACCGAAACTCACCAATGCTATCAGGCTGAAGTGTCCAGCCTTATGTCTCAACCAGCTCTGGGTGTAGATGTGGTCAATCCCGGTTGCATCACATGCCCTGAGTGAATTAGTTAAGAATTGCTCTCTATTTCACTGTCTTTGTGTTTTGTTTTCGAAATTTATTTTGATAATGGGATTTATCGGATTTTCACTGCTGCGTTTCGGCCGCTGTACACACGCTTGATTCTCTTACGGAGACATATATATCCATGGGTTTTAAGATTCTTCCTAGTCAGGTATATTCCTAGGCGTTGAATATGTGATGTTGAGTCCATTTCGTTGAGCAAGGAGTAGGTCTTGTCTATTACATATTTGGCTTATGGAATGTTATCTGTGCTAATTTCAGTCTCTGGTTTTATGCAGCACCCCAACGCACCTTTCCCCATAAGCAAGCACTAGTTGGTTTTCTAAATTTGAGACCCTGTTCTGTTTTGTAATTCAGTTCATGTGTAGTCAAGTTTACATTCCGTGTATTAGTGATATCTTATGATGTTTCTTTTTCTGTGTGACGTAGTTCACGTAGAATCACCGTACCTGCATCCACTCACTATGCCGCTATGGGCCTGATGACACAGATTTCATTGCTGAGTGATATTGCATTGTACGTACGTGCCACAACTTCTTTATCCATTTTTTGCTTTCTGGGATATTTACCTGATACTGTAGACGAGCTTCTGGTGAACACAGCCGTCCCAAATATTGGGGTGGCTGTCTGTTTTTGATTTTAATTTCCGTAAGCTATAGGACCATAAGTGGAAGTGCCATAGGCTGTGTTGCTTTGTTTCTTACGTGTTTCAGGAAACACCATACACTTCTCCAGGGTGGCTGCTGGCAATTTACATCCTGCCAATCAGCATAACAAGGCTCCCTGTTCTCCATATCCTGTCCTACCTTTCTGGATTTTACACTTTTTTCAGATGGCCCTTTTGCCCGGGGGGCAGTGAGACTTCATTGTAGTGCAGATTTCCTTTACAGGCTTGCTTGGTTGGCCAAAAAGGGCGTATGCGTTTTTTCCTGAATATATTCAGGAAAAAACGCATACGCCCTTTTTGGCCAAGTGCATCATTGTCGACGTTGTGCCTCTTTTCCTATGCTTTCAGGGCAATTCCAGTCTACCCCCTGCAATCGTTTTCCTGAAATTCAGCCCCGCTTTCAAGTCCCCTTCGCAGGCTTACTTCAATATATTTTTGGAGGATAGCTGTCATTTATAACTCTGCAGGTTTGTGAAGTACAGTGCCCCTGAGCTCCTTTCTTCAACTCGCTTTCTTGTGAGCTGGGCACAAAACCGCAGGATTGCTTCAGGCCCTAATCTGTTTCCAGCAGGGCACGCTGAGCCTTTGTTTAATTCCTCTTCCTGGTGGGCAATGAGCGTTACATTTGCCCGTGCAGACACCTACAGCTAGTCTCTCATTGGTTCTCCCTATTCCTGTTCATCTTGCACAGAAATGGCAGGCTGTGCCAAACAGGAGGTTAAAGGCACTGACTCTCCAAGCGGGGAGAGTGTTAGTAAAGCATCTGGAATGGTGAACCCGAGGACCAGGATACGAAAACTGAGATGCATTTTAAATCGTTTCCCAATCACACGGTGGACGATACTCTGGGTTTCCCATGCATGTTTTAGCTGGAGGAAGAATGCCTTGAACCTGGAGAGTTGGGACCCATGGAATGGGTACCATGCAGTATGACTTCAAAGGGTCTGCATTTGCTCACTGAAACTCACCAGTGCTATCAGCCTGAAGTGTCCAGCCTTATGTGTCAACCAGCTCTGGGTGAAGATGTGGTCAATCCCGGTTGCATCACATGCCCTGAGTGAATTATTTAAGAATTGCTCTCTATTTCACTGTCTTTGTGTTTTGTTTTCGAAATTTATTTTGATAATGGGATTTATCGGATTTTCACTGCTGCATTTCCGCCGCTGTACACACGCTTGATTCTCTTACGGAGACATATATATCCATGGGTTTTAAGATTCTTCCTAGTCAGGTATATTCCTAGGCGTTGAATATGTGATGTTGGGTCCATTTCGTTGAGCAAGGAGTAGGTCTTGTCTATTACATATTTGGCTTATGGAAAGTTATCTGTGCTAATTTCCGTCTCTGGTTTTATGCAGCACACCAAGGCACCTTTCCCCATAAGCAAGCACTAGTTGGTTTTCTAAATTTGAGACCCTGTTCTGTTTTGTAATTCAGTTTATGTGTAGTCAAGTTTACATTCCGTGTATTAGTGATATCTTATGATGTTTCTTTTTCTGTGTGACGTAGTTCACGTAGAATCACCGTACCTGCATCCACTCACTATGCCGCTACGGGCCTGATGACACAGATTTCATTGCTGAGTGATATTGCATTGCACGTTCGTGCCACAACTTCTTTATCCATATTTTGCTTTCTGGGATATTTACCTGATACTGTAGACGAGCTTCTTGTGAACACAGCCGTCCCAAATATTGGGGTGGCTGTCTGTTATTGATTTTAATTTCCGTAAGCTATAGGACCATAAGTGGAAGTGCCATAGGCTGTGTTGCTTTGTTTCTTACCTGTTTCAGGAAACACCATACACTTCTCCAGGGTGGCTGCTGGCAATTTACATCCTGCCAATCAGCATAACAAGGCTCCCTGTTCTCCATATCCTGTCCTACCTTTCTGGATTTTACACTTTTTTCAGATGGCCCTTTTGCCCGGGGGGGAAGTGAGATTTCATTGTAGTGCAGATTTCCTTTACAGGCTTGCTTGGTTGGCCAAAAAGGGCGTATGCGTTTTTTCCTGAATATATTCAGGAAAAAACGCATACGCCCTTTTTGGGCAAGTGCATCATTGTCGACGTTGTGCCTCTTTTCCTATGCTTTCAGGGCAATTCCAGTCTACCCCCTGCAATCGTTTTCCTGAAATTCAGCCCCGCTTTCAAGTCCCCTTCGCAGGCTTACTTCAATATATTTTTGGAGGATAGCTGTCATTTATAACTCTGCAGGTTTGTGAAGTACAGTGCCCCTGAACTCCTTTCTTCAACTCGCTTTCTTGTGAGCTGGGCACAAAACCGCAGGATTGCTTCAGGCCCTAATCTGTTTCCAGCAGGGCACACTGAGCCTTTGTTTAATTCCTCTTCCTGGTGGGCAATGAGCGTTACATTTGCCCGTGCAGACACCTACAGCTAGTCTCTCATTGGTTCTCCCTATTCCTGTTCATCTTGCACAGAAATGGCAAGCTGTGCCAAACAGGAGGTTAAAGGCACTGACTCTCCAAGCGGGGAGAGTGTTAGTAAAGCATCTGGAATGGTGAACCCGAGGACCAGGATACGAAAACTGAGATGCATTTTAAATCGTTTCCCAATCACACTGTGGACGATACTCTGGGTTTCCCATGCATGTTTTAGCTGGAGGAAGAATGCCTTGAACCTGGAGAGTTGGGACCCATGGAATGGGTACCATGCAGTATGACTTCAAAGGGTCTGCATTTGCTCACCGAAACTCACCAGTGCTATCAGCCTGAAGTGTCCAGCCTTATGTCTCAACCAGCTCTGGGTGTAGATGTGGTCAATCCCGGTTGCATCACATGACCTGAGTGAATTATTTTAGAATTGCTCTCTATTTCACTGTCTTTGTGTTTTGTTTTCGAAATTTATTTTGATAATGGGATTTATCGGATTTTCACTGCTGCATTTCCGCTGCTGTACACACGCTTGATTCTCTTACGGAGACATATATATCCATGGGTTTTAAGATTCTTCCTAGTCAGGTATATTCCTAGGCGTTGAATATGTGGTGTTGAGTCCATTTCGTTGAGCAAGGAGTAGGTCTTGTCTATTACATATTTGGCTTATGGAATGTTATCTGTGCTAATTTCCGTCTCTGGTTTTATGCAGCACCCCAAGGCACCTTTCCCCATAAGCAAGCACTAGTTGGTTTTCTAAATTTGAGACCCTGTTCTGTTTGGTAATTCAGTTCATGTGTAGTCAAGTTTACATTCCGTGTATTAGTGATATCTTATGATGTTTCTTTTTCTGTGTGACGTAGTTCACGTAGAATCACCGTACCTGCATCCACTTACTATTCCGCTACGGGCCTGATGACACAGATTTCATTGCTGAGTGATATTGCATTGCACGTACGTGCCACAACTTCTTTATCCATTTTTTGCTTTCTGGGATATTTACCTGATACTGTAGACGAGCTTCTTGTGAACACAGCCGTCCCAAATATTGGGGTGGCTGTCTGTTTTTGATTTTAATTTCCGTAAGCTATAGGACCATAAGTGGAAGTGCCATAGGCTGTGTTGCTTTGTTTCTTACATGTTTCAGGAAACACCATACACTTCTCCAGGGTGGCTGCTGGCAATTTACATCCTGCCAATCAGCATAACAAGGCTCCCTGTTCTCCATATCCTGTCCTACCTTTCTGGATTTTACACTTTTTTCAGATGGCCCTTTTGCCCGGGAGGGCAGTGAGATTTCCTTGTAGTGCAGATTTCCTTTACAGGTTTGCTTGGTTGGCCAAAAAGGGCGTATGCGTTTTTTCCTGAATATATTCAGGAAAAAACGCATACGCCCTTTTTGGCCAAGTGCATCATTGTCGACGTTGTGCCTCTTTTCCTATGCTTTCAGGGCAATTCCAGTCTACCCCCTGCAATCGTTTTCCTGAAATTCAGCCCCGCTTTCAAGTCCCCTTCGCAGGCTTACTTCAATATATTTTTGGAGGATAGCTGTCATTTATAACTCTGCAGGTTTGTGAAGTACAGTGCCCCTGAGCTCCTTTCTTCAACTCGCTTTCTTGTGAGCTGGGCACAAAACCGCAGGATTGCTTCAGGCCCTAATCTGTTTCCAGCAGGGCACACTGAGCCTTTGTTTAATTCCTCTTCCTGGTGGGCAATGAGCGTTACATTTGCCCGTGCAGACACCTACAGCTAGTCTCTCATTGGTTCTCCCTATTCCTGTTCATCTTGCACAGAAATGGCAAGCTGTGCCAAACCGGAGGTTAAAGGCAGTGACTCTCCATGCGGGGAGAGTGTTAGTAAAGCATCTGGAATGGTGAACCCGAGGACCAGGATACGAAAACTGAGATGCATTTTAAATCGTTTCCCAATCACACGGTGGACAATACTCTGGGTTTCCCATGCATGTATTAGCTGGAGGAAGAATGCCTTGAACCTGGAGAGTTGGGACCCATGGAATGGGTACCATGCAGTATGACTTCAAAGGGTCTGCATTTGCTCACCGAAACTCACCAGTGCTATCAGCCTGAAGTGTCCAGCCTTATGTCTCAACCAGCTCTGGGTGTAGATGTGGTCAATCCCGGTTGCATCACATGACCTGAGTGAATTATTTAAGAATTGCTCTCTATTTCACTGTCTTTGTGTTTTGTTTTCGAAATTTATTTTGATAATGGGATTTATCGGATTTTCACTGCTGCATTTCCGCCGCTGTACACACGCTTGATTCTCTTACGGAGACATATATATCCATGGGTTTTAAGATTCTTCCTAGTCAGGCATATTCCTAGGCGTTGAATATGTGGTGTTGAGTCCATTTCGTTGAGCAAGGAGTAGGTCTTGTCTATTACATATTTGGCTTATGGAATGTTATCTGTGCTAATTTCAGTCTCTGGTTTTATGCAGCACCCCAATGCACCTTTCTCCATAAGCAAGCACTAGTTGGTTTTCTAAATTTGAGACCCTGTTCTGTTTTGTAATTCAGTTCATGTGTAGTCAAGTTTACATTCCGTGTATTAGTGATATCTTATGATGTTTCTTTTTCTGTGTGACGTAGTTCACGTAGAATCACCGTACCTGCATCCACTTACTATGCCGCTACGGGCCTGATGACACAGATTTCATTGCTGAGTGATATTGCATTGCACGTACGTGCCACAACTTCTTTATCCATTTTTTGCTTTCTGGGATATTTACCTGATACTGTAGACGAGCTTCTTGTGAACACAGCCGTCCCAAATATTGGGGTGGCTGTCTGTTTTTGATTTTAATTTCCGTAAGCTATAGGACCATAAGTGGAAGTGCCATAGGCTGTGTTGCTTTGTTTCTTACGTGTTTCCGGAAACACCATACACTTCTCCAGGGTGGCTGCTGGCAATTTACATCCTGCCAATCAGCATAACAAGGCTCCCTGTTCTCCATATCCTGTCCTACCTTTCTGGATTTTACACTTTTTTCAGATGGCCCTTTTGCCCGGGGGGGCAGTGAGATTTCATTGTAGTGCAGATTTCCTTTACAGGCTTGCTTGGTTGGCCAAAAAGGGCGTATGCGTTTTTTCCTGAATATATTCAGGAAAAAACGCATACACCCTTTTTGGCCAAGTGCATCATTGTCGACGTTCTGCCTCTTTTCCTATGCTTTCAGGGCAATTCCAGTCTACCCCCTGCAATCGTTTTCCTGAAATTCAGCCCCGCTTTCAAGTCCCCTTCGCAGGCTTACTTCAATATATTTTTGGAGGATAGCTGTCATTTATAACTCTGCAGGTTTGTGAAGTACAGTGCCCCTGAGCTCCTTTCTTCAACTCGCTTTCTTGTGAGCTGGGCACAAAACCGCAGGATTGCTTCAGGCCCTAATCTGTTTCCAGCAGGGCACACTGAGCCTTTGTTTAATTCCTCTTCCTGGTGGGCAATGAGCGTTACATTTGCCCGTGCAGACACCTACAGCTAGTCTCTCATTGGTTCTCCCTATTCCTGTTCATCTTGCACAGAAATGGCAAGCTGTGCCAAACAGGAGGTTAAAGGCACTGACTCTCCAAGCGGGGAGAGTGTTAGTAAAGCATCTGGAATGGTGAACCCGAGGACCAGGATACGAAAACTGAGATGCATTTTAAATCGTTTCCCAATCACACGGTGGACGATACTCTGGGTTTCCCATGCATGTTTTAGCTGGAGGAAGAATGCCTTGAACCTGGAGAGTTGGGACCCATGGAATGGGTACCATGCAGTATGACTTCAAAGGGTCTGCATTTGCTCACCGAAACTCACCAGTGCTATCAGCCAGAAGTGTCCAGCCTTATGTCTCAACCAGCTCTGGTTGTAGATGTGGTCAATCCCGGTTGCATCACATGCCCTGAGTGAATTATTTAAGAATTGCTCTCTATTTCACTGTCTTTGTGTTTTGTTTTCGAAATTTATTTTGATAATGGGTTTTATCGGATTTTCACTGCTGCATTTCCGCCGCTGTACACACGCTTGATTCTCTTACGGAGACATATATATCCATGGGTTTTAAGATTCTTCCTAGTCAGGTATATTCCTAGGCGTTGAATATGTGGTGTTGGGTCCATTTCGTTGAGCAAGGAGTAGGTCTTGTCTATTACATATTTGGCTTATGGAAAGTTATCTGTGCTAATTTCAGTCTCCGGTTTTATGCAGCACCCCAAGGCACCTTTCCCCATAAGCAAGCACTAGTTGGTTTTCTAAATTTGAGATCCTGTTCTTTTTTGTAATTCAGTTCATGTGTAGTCAAGTTTACATTCCGTGTATTAGTGATATCTTATGATGTTTCTTTTTCTGTGTGACGTAGTTCACGTAGAATCACCGTACCTGCATCCACTTACTATGCCGCTACGGGCCTGATGACACAGATTTCATTGCTGAGTGATATTGCATTGCACGTACGTGCCACAACTTCTTTATCCATTTTTTGCTTTCTGGGATATTTACCTGATACTGTAGACGAGCTTCTTGGGAACACAGCCGTCCCAAATATTGGGGTGGCTGTCTGTTTTTGATTTTAATTTCCGTAAGCTATAGGACCATAAGTGGAAGTGCCATAGGCTGTTTTGCTTTGTTTCTTACGTGTTTCAGGAAACACCATACACTTCTCCAGGGTGGCTGCTGGCAATTTACATCCTGCCAATTAGCATAACAAGGCTCCCTGTTCTCCATATCCTGTCCTACCTTTCTGGATTTTACACTTTTTTCTGATGGCCCTTTTGCCCGGGGGGGCAGTGAGATTTCATTGTAGTGCAGATTTCCTTTACAGGCTTGCTTGGTTGGCCAAAAAGGGCGTATGCGTTTTTTCCTGAATATATTCAGGAAAAAACGCATACGCCCTTTTTGGCCAAGTGCATCATTGTCGACGTTGTGCCTCTTTTCCTATGCTTTCAGGGCAATTCCAGTCTACCCCCTGCAATCGTTTTCCTGAAATTCAGCCCCGCTTTCAAGTCCCCTTCGCAGGCTTACTTCAATATATTTTTGGAGGATAGCTGTCATTTATAACTCTGCAGGTTTGTGAAGTACAGTGCCCCGGAGCTCCTTTCTTCAACTCGCTTTCTTGTGAGCTGGGCACAAAACCGCAGGATTGCTTCAGGCCCTAATCTGTTTCCAGCAGGGCACACTGAGCCTTTGTTTAATTCCTCTTCCTGGTGGGCAATGAGCGTTACATTTGCCCGTGCAGACACCTACAGCTAGTCTCTCATTGGTTCTCCCTATTCCTGTTCATCTTGCACAGAAATGGCAAGCTGTGCCAAACAGGAGGTTAAAGGCACTGACTCTCCAAGCGGGGAGAGTGTTAGTAAAGCATCTGGAATGGTGAACCCGAGGACCAGGATACGAAAACTGAGATGCATTTTAAATCGTTTCCCAATCACACGGTGGACGATACTCTGGGTTTCCCATGCATGTTTTAGCTGGAGGAAGAATGCCTTGAACCTGTTGAGTTGGGACCCATGGAATGGGTACCATGCAGTATGACTTCAAAGGGTCTGCATTTGCTCACCGAAACTCACCAGTGCTATCAGCCTGAAGTGTCCAGCCTTATGTCTCAACCAGCTCTGGGTGTAGATGTGGTCAATCCCGGTTGCATCACATGCCCTGAGTGAATTATTTAAGAATTGCTCTCTATTTCACTGTCTTTGTGTTTTGTTTTCGAAATTTATTTTGATAATGAGATTTATCAGATTTTCACTGCTGCATTTCCGCCGCTGTACACACGCTTAATTCTCTTACGGAGACATATATATCCATGGGTTTTAAGATTCTTCCTAGTCAGGTATATTCCTAGGCGTTGAATATGTGGTGTTGAGTCCATTTCGTTGAGCAAGGAGTAGGTCTTGTCTATTACATATTTGGCTTATGGAATGTTATCTGTGCTAATTTCAGTCTCTGGTTTTATGCAGCACCCCAAGGCACCTTTCCCCATAAGCAAGCACTAGTTGGTTTTCTAAATTTGAGACCCTGTTCTGTTTTGTAATTCAGTTCATGTGTAGTGAAGTTTACATTCCGTGTATTAGTGATATCTTATGATGTTTCTTTTTCTGTGTGACGTAGTTCACGTAGAATCACCGTACCTGCATCCACTTACTATGCCGCTACGGGCCTGATGACACAGATTTCATTGCTGAGTGATATTGCATTGTACGTACGTGCCACAACTTCTTTATCCATTTTTTGCTTTCTGGGATATTTACCTGATACTGTAGACGAGCTTCTTGTGAACACAGCCGTTCCAAATATTGGGGTGGCTGTCTGTTTTTGATTTTAATTTCCGTAAGCTATAGGACCATAAGTGGAAGTGCCATAGGCTGTGTTGCTTTGTTTCTTACGTGTTTCAGGAAACACCATACACTTCTCCAGGGTGGCTGCTGGCAATTTACATCCTGCCAATCAGCATAACAAGGCTCCCTGTTCTCCATATCCTGTCCTACCTTTCTGGATTTTACACTTTTTTCAGATGGCCCTTTTGCCCGGGAGGGCAGTGAGATTTCATTGTAGTGCAGATTTCCTTTACAGGCTTGCTTGGTTGGCCAAAAAGGGCGTATGCGTTTTTTCCTGAATATATTCAGGAAAAAAACGCATACGCCCTTTTTGGCCAAGTGCATCATTGTCGACGTTGTGCCTCTTTTCCTATGCTTTCAGGGCAATTCCAGTCTACCCCCTGCAATCGTTTTCCTGAAATTGTGCCCCGCTTTCAAGTCCCCTTCGCAGGCTTACTTCAATATATTTTTGGAGGATAGCTGTCATTTATAACTCTGCAGGTTTGTGAAGTACAGTGCCCCTGAGCTCCTTTCTTCAACTCGCTTTCTTGTGAGCTGGGCACAAAACCGCAGGATTGCTTCAGGCCCTAATCTGTTTCCAGCAGGGCACACTGAGCCTTTGTTTAATTCCTCTTCCTGGTGGGCAATGAGCGTTACATTTGCCCGTGCAGACACCTACAGCTAGTCTCTCATTGGTTCTCCCTATTCCTGTTCATCTTGCACAGAAATGGCAAGCTGTGCCAAACAGGAGGTTAAAGGCACTGACTCTCCAAGCGGGGAGAGTGTTAGTAAAGCATCTGGAATGGTGAACCCGAGGACCAGGATACGAAAACTGAGATGCATTTTAAATCGTTTCCCAATCACACGGTGGACGATACTCTTGGTTTCCCATGCATGTTTTAGCTGGAGGAAGAATCCCTTGAACCTGGAGAGTGGGGACCCATGGAATGGGTCCATGCAGTATGACTTCAAAGGGTCTGCATTTGCTCACCGAAACTCACCAATGCTATCAGGCTGAAGTGTCCAGCCTTATGTCTCAACCAGCTCTGGGTGTAGATGTGGTAATCCCGGTTGCATCACATGCCCTGAGTGAATTATTTAAGAATTGCTCTCTATTTCACTGTCTTTGTGTTTTGTTTTCGAAATTTATTTTGATAATTGGGTTTATCGGATTTTCACTGCTGCGTTTCTGCCGCTGTACACACGCTTGATTCTCTTACGGAGACATATATATCCGTGGGTTTTAAGATTCTTCCTAGTCAGGTATATTCCTAGGCGTTGAATATGTGGTGTTGAGTCCATTTCGTTGAGCAAGGAGTAGGTCTTGTCTATTACATATTTGGCTTATGGAATGTTATCTGTGCTAATTTCAGTCTCTGGTTTTATGCAGCACCCCAAGGCACCTTTCCCCATAAGCAAGCACTAGTTGGTTTTCTAAATTTGAGACCCTGTTCTGTTTTGTAATTCAGTTCATGTGTAGTCAAGTTTACATTCCGTGTATTAGTGATATCTTATGATGTTTCTTTTTCTGTGTGACGTAGTTCACGTAGAATCACCGTACCTGCATCCACTCACTATGCCGCTACGGGCCTGATGACACAGATTTCATTGCTGAGTGATATTGCATTGTACGTACGTGCCACAACTTCTTTATCCATTTTTTGCTTTCTGGGATATTTACCTGATACTGTAGACGAGCTTCTTGTGAACACAGCCGTCCCAAATATTGGGGTGGCTGTCTGTTTTTGATTTTAATTTCCGTAAGCTATAAGACCATAAGTGGAAGTGCCATAGGCTGTGTTGCTTTGTTTCTTACGTGTTTCAGGAAACACCATACACTTCTCCAGAGTGGCTGCTGGCAATTTACATCCTGCCAATCAGCATAACAAGGCTCCCTGTTCTCCATATCTTGTCCTACCTTTCTGGATTTTACACTTTTTTCAGATGGCCCTTTTGGCCGGGGGGGGGGCAGTGAGATTTCATTGTAGTGCAGATTTCCTTTACAGGCTTGCTTGGTTGGCCAAAAAGGGCGTATGCGTTTTTTCCTGAATATATTCAGGAAAAAACGCTTACGCCCTTTTTGGCCAAGTGCATCATTGTCGACGTTGTGCCTCTTTTCCTATGCTTTCAGGGCAATTCCAGTCTACCCCCTGCAATCGTTTTCCTGAAATTCAGCCCCGCTTTCAAGTCCCCTTCGCAGGCTTACTTCAATATATTTTTGGAGGATAGCTGTCATTTATAACTCTGCAGGTTTGTGAAGTACAGTGCCCCTGAGCTCCTTTCTTCAACTCGCTTTCTTGTGAGCTGGGCACAAAACCGCAGGATTGCTTCAGGCCCTAATCTGTTTCCAGCAGGGCACACTGAGCCTTTGTTTAATTCCTCTTCCTGGTGGGCAATGAGCCTTACATTTGCCCGTGCAGACACCTACAGCTAGTCTCTCATTGGTTCTCCCTATTCCTGTTCATCTTGCACAGAAATTGCAAGCTGTGCGAAACAGGAGGTTAAAGGCACTGACTCTCCAAGCGGGGAGAGTGTTAGTAAAGCATCTGGAATGGTGAACCCGAGGACCAGGATACGAAAACTGAGATGCATTTTAAATCATTTCCCAATCACACGGTGGACGATACTCTTGGTTTCCCATGCATGTTTTAGCTGGAGGAAGAATCCCTTGAACCTGGAGAGTTGGGACCCATGGAATGGGTACCATGCAGTATGACTTCAAAGGGTCTGCATTTGCTCACCGAAACTCACCAGTGCTATCAGCCTGAAGTGTCCAGCCTTATGTCTCAACCAGCTCTGGGTGTAGATGTGGTCAATCCCGGTTGCATCACATGCCCTGAGTGAATTATTTAAGAATTGCTCTCTATTTCACTGTCTTTGTGTTTTGTTTTCCAAATTTATTTTAATAATGGGATTTACCGGATTTTCACAGCTGCGTTTCGGCCGCTGTACACACGCTTGATTCTCTTACGGAGACATATATATCCATGGGTTTTAAGATTCTTCCTAGTCAGGTATATTCCTAGGCGTTGAATATGTGGTGTTGCGTCCATTTCGTTGAGCAAGGAGTAGGTCTTGTCTATTACATATTTGGCTTATGGAATGTTATCTGTGCTAATTTCAGTCTCTGGTTTTATGCAGCACCCCAACGCACCTTTCCCCATAAGCAAGCACTATTTGGTTTTCTAAATTTGAGACCCTGTTCTGTTTTGTAATTCAGTTTATGTGTAGTCAAGTTTACATTCCGTGTATTAGTGATATCTTATGATGTTTCTTTTTCTGTGTGACGTAGTTCACGTAGAATCACCGTACCTGCATCCACTCACTATGCCGCTACGGGCCTGATGACACAGATTTCATTGCTGAGTGATATTGCATTGTATGTACGTGCCACAACTTCTTTATCCATTTTTTGCTTTCTGGGATATTTACCTGATACTGTAGACGAGCTTCTTGTGAACACAGCCGTCCCAAATATTGGGGTGGCTGTCTGTTTTTGATTTTAATTTCCGTAAGCTATAGGACCATAAGTGGAAGTGCCATAGGCTGTGTTGCTTTGTTTCTTACGTGTTTCAGGAAACACCATACACTTCTCCAGGGTGGCTGCTGGCAATTTACATCCTGCCAATCAGCATAACAAGGCTCCCTGTTCTCCATATCCTGTCCTACCTTTCAGGATTTTACACTTTTTTCAGATGGCCCTTTTGCCCGGGGGGCAGTGAGACTTCATTGCAGTGCAGATTTCCTTTACAGGCTTGCTTGGTTGGCCAAAAAGGGCGTATGCTTTTTTTCCTGAATATATTCAGTAAAAAACGCATACGCCCTTTTTATCCAAGTGCATCATTGTCAACGTTGTGCCTCTTTTCCTTTGCTTGCAGGGCAATTCCAGTCTACCCCCTGCAATCGTTTTCCTGAAATTCTGCCCCGCTTTCAAGTCCCCTTCGCAGGCTTACTTCAATATACTTTTGGATGATAGCTGTCATTTATAACTCTGCAGGTTTGTGAAGTACAGTGCCCCTGAGCTCCTTTCTTCAACTCGCTTTCTTGTGAGCTTGGCACAAAACCGCAGGATTGCTTCAGGCCCTAATCTGTTTCCATCAGGGCACACTGAGCCTTTGTTTAATTCCTCTTCCTGGTCGGCAATGCGCGTTACATTTGCCCGTGCAGACACCTACAGCTAGTCTCTCATTGGTTCTCCCTATTCCTGTTCATCTTGCACAGAAATTGCAAGCTGTGCCAAACAGGAGGTTAAAGGCACTGACTCTCCAAGCGGGGAGAGTGTTAGTAAAGCATCTGGAATGGTGAACCCGAGGACCAGGAAACGAAAACTGAGATGCATTTTAAATCGTTTCCCAATCACACGGTGGACGATACTCTGGGTTTCCCATGCATGTTTTAGCTGGAGGAAGAATCCCTTGAACCTGGAGAGTTGGGACCCATGGAATGGGTACCATGCAGTATGACTTCAAAGGGTCTGCATTTGCTCACCGAAACTCACCAATGCTATCAGCCTGAAGTGTCCAGCCTTATGTCTCAACCAGCTCTGGGTGTAGATGTGGTCAATCCCGGTTGCATCACATGCCCTGAGTGAATTATTTAAGAATTGCTCTCTATTTCACTGTCTTTGTGTTTTGTTTTCGAAATTTATTTTGATAATGGGATTTATCGGATTTTCACTGCTGCGTTTCGGCCGCTGTACACACGCTTGATTCTCTTACGGAGACATATATATCCATGGGTTTTAAGATTCTTCCTAGTCAGGTATATTCCTAGGCGTTGAATATGTGATGTTGAGTCCATTTCGTTGAGCAAGGAGTAGGTCTTGTCTATTACATATTTGGCTTATGGAATGTTATCTGTGCTAATTTCAGTCTCTGGTTTTATGCAGCACCCCAAGGCACCTTTCCCCATAAGCAAGCACTAGTTGGTTTTCTAAATTTGAGACCCTGTTCTGTTTTGTAATTCAGTTCATGTGTAGTCAAGTTTACATTCCGTGTATTAGTGATATCTTATGATGTTTCTTTTTCTGTGTGACGTTGTTCACGTAGAATCACCGTACCTGCATCCACTCACTATGCCGCTACGGGCCTGATGACACAGATTTCATTGCTGAGTGATATTGCATTGTACGTACGTGCCACAACTTCTTTATCCATTTTTTGCTTTCTGGGATATTTACCTGATACTGTAGACGAGCTTCTTGTGAACACAGCCGTCCCAAATATTGGGGTGGCTGTCTGTTTTTGATTTTAATTTCCGTAAGCTATAAGACCATAAGTGGAAGTGCCATACGCTGTGTTGCTTTGTTTCTTTCGTGTTTCAGGAAACACCATACACTTCTCCAGAGTGGCTGCTGGCAATTTACATCCTGCCAATCAGCATAACAAGGCTCCCTGTTCTCCATATCCTGTCCTACCTTTCTGGATTTTACACTTTTTTCAGATGGCCCTCTTGCCCGAGGTGCAGTGAGACTTCATTGTAGTGCAGATTTCCCTTACAGGCTTACTTGCTTGGCCAAAAAGGGCGTATGCGTTTTTTCCTGAATATATTCAGGAAAAAACGCATACGCCCTTTTTGGCCAAGTGCATCATTGTCGACGTTGTGCCTCTTTTCCTATGCTTTCAGGGCAATTCCAGTCTACCCCCTGCAATCGTTTTCCTGAAATTCTGCCCGCTTTCAAGTCCCCTTCGCAGCCTTACTTCAATATACTTTTGGAAGATAGTTGTCATTTATAACTCTGTAGGTTTGTGAATTACAGTGCCCCTGAGCTCCTTTCTTCACCTCGCTTTCTTGTGAGCTGGGCACAAAACCGCAGGATTGCTTCAGGCCCTAATCTGTTTCCAGCAGGGCACACTGAGCCTTTGTTTAATTCCCCTTCCTGGTGGGCAAGGAGCGTTACATTTGCCCGTGCAGACACCTACAGCTAGTCTCTCATTGGTTCTCCCTATTCCTGTTCATCTTGCACAGAAATTGCAAGCTGTGCCAAAGAGGAGGTTAAAGGCACTGACTCTCCAAGCGGGGAGAGTGTTAGTAAAGCATCTGGAATGTTGAACCCGAGGACCAGGATACGAAAACTGAGATGCATTTTAAATCGTTTCCCAATCACACGGTGGACGATACTCTGGGTTTCCCATGCATGTTTTAGCTGGAGGAAGAATCCCTTGAACCTGGAGAGTTGGGACCCATGGAATGGGTACCATGCAGTATGACTTCAAAGGGTCTGCATTTGCTCACCGAAACTCATCAATGCTATCAGCCTGAAGTGTCCAGCCTTATGTCTCAACCAGCTCTGGGTGTAGATGTGGTCAATCCCGGTTGCATCACATGCCCTGAGTGAATTATTTAAGAATTGCTCTCTAATTCACTGTCTTTGTGTTTTGTTTTCGAAAATTATTTTGATAATGGGATTTATAGGATTTTCACTACTGCGTTTCGGCCGCTGTACACACGCTTGATTCTCTTACGGAGACATATATATCCATGGGTTTTAAGATTCTTCCTAATCAGGTATATTCCTAGGCGTTGAATATGTGGTGTCGGTTCCATTTCGTTGAGCAAGGAGTAGGTCTTGTCTATTACAGATTTGGCTTATGGAAAGTTATCTGTGCCAATTTCAGTCTCTGGTTTTATGCAGCACCCCAAGGCACCTTTCCCCATAAGCAAGCACTAGTTGGTTTTCTAAATTTGAGACCCTGTTCTGTTTTGTAATTCAGTTCATGTGTAGTCAAGTTTACATTCCGTGTATTAGTGATATCTTATGATGTTTCTTTTTCTGTGTGACGTAGTTCACGTAGAATCACCGTACCTGCATCCACTCACTATGCCGCTACGGGCCTGATAACACAGATTTCATTGCTGAGTGATATTGCATTGTACGTACGTGCCACAACTTCTTTATCCATTTTTTGCTTTCTGGGATATTTACCTGATACTGTAGACGAGCTTCTTTTTAACACAGCCGTCCCAAATATTGGGGTGGCTGTCTGTTTTTGATTTTAATTTCCGTAAGCTATACGACCATAAGTGGAAGTGCCATAGGCTGTGTTGCTTTGTTTCTTACGTGTTTCAGGAAACACCATACACTTCTCCAGGGTGGCTGCTGGCAATTTACATCCTGCCAATCAGCATAACAAGGCTCCCTGTTCTCCATATCCTGTCCTACCTTTCAGGATTTTACACTTTTTTCAGATGGCCCTTTTGCCCGGGGGGGCAGTGAGACTTCATTGTAGTGCAGATTTCCTTTACAGGCTTGCTTGGTTGGCCAAAAAGGGCGTATGCTTTTTTTCCTGAATATATTCAGGAAAAAACGCATACGCCCTTTTTGGCCAAGTGCATCATTGTCGACGTTGTGCCTCTTTTCCTTTGCTTTCAGGGCAATTCCAGTCTACCCCCTGCAATCGTTTTCCTGAAATTCTGCCCCGCTTTCAAGTCCCCTTCTCAGGCTTACTTCAATATACTTTTGGATGATAGCTGTCATTTATAACTCTGCAGGTTTGTGAAGTACAGTGCCCCTGAGCTCCTTTCTTCAACTCGCTTTCTTGTGAGCTGGGCAAAAAACCGCATGATTGCTTCAGGCCCTAATCTGTTTCCAGCAGGGCACACTGAGCCTTTGTTTAATTCCTCTTCCTGGTGGGCAATGAGCGTTACATTTGCCCGTGCAGACACCTACAGCTAGTCTCTCATTGGTTCTCCCTATTCCTGTTCATCTTGCACAGAAATTGCAAGCTGTGCGAAACAGGAGGTTAAATGCACTGACTCTCCAAGCGGGGAGAGTGTTAGTAAAGCATCTGGAATGGTGAACCCGAGGACCAGGATACGAAAACTGAGATGCATTTTAAATCATTTCCCAATCACACGGTGGACGATACTCTTGGTTCCCCATGCATGTTTTAGCTGGAGGAAGAATCCCTTGAACCTGGAGAGTTGGGACCCATGGAATGGGTCCATGCAGTATGACTTCAAAGGGTCTGCATTTGCTCACCGAAACAAACCAGTGCTATCAGCCTGAAGTGTCCAGCCTTATGTCTCAACCAGCTCTGGGTGTAGATGTGGTAATCCCGGTTGCATCACATGCCCTGAGTGAATTATTTAAGAATTGCTCTCTATTTCACTGTCTTTGTGTTTTGTTTTCCAAATTTATTTTAATAATGGGATTTATCGGATTTTCACTGCTGCGTTTCGGCCGCTGTACACACGCTTGATTCTCTTACGGAGACATATATATCCATGGGTTTTAAGATTCTTCCTAGTCAGGTATATTCCTAGGCGTTGAATATGTGGTGTTGGGTCCATTTCGTTGAGCAAGGAGTAGGTCTTGTCTATTATATATTTGGCTTATGGAAAGTTATCTGTGCTAATTTCAGTCTCTGGTTTTATGCAGCACCCCAAGGCACCTTTCCCCATAAGCAAGCACTAGTTGGTTTTCTAAATTTCAGACCCTGTTCTGTTTTGTAAGTCAGTTTATGTGTAGTCAAGTTTACATTCCGTGTATTAGTGATATCTTATGATGTTTCTTTTTCTGTGTGACGTAGTTCACGTAGAATCACCGTACCTGCATCCACTCACTATGCCGCTACGGGCCTGATGACACAGATTTCATTGCTGAGTGATATTGCATTGTACGTACGTGCCACAACTTCTTTATCCATTTTTTGCTTTCTGGGATATTTACCTGATACTGTAGACGAGCTTCTTGTGAACACAGCCGTCCCAAATATTGGGGTGGCTGTCTGTTTTTTTTTTTTTTTTTTTTTTTTTTTTTCTTTTTTTCTTTCTTTTTTTATGCGTTACGCGGGCCTCTCACTGCTGTGGCCTCTCCCGCTGCGGAGGACAGGCTCCGGACGCGCAGGCTCAGCGGCCATGGCTCACGGGCCCAGCCGCTCCGCGGCATGTGGGATCCTCCCAGACCGGGGCACAAACCCGCGTCCCCTGCATCGGCAAGCGGACTCTCAACCACTGCGCCACCAGGGAAGCCCGGCTGTCTGTTTTTGATTTTAATTTCCGTAAGCTATAGGACCATAAGTGGAAGTGCCATAGGCTGTGTTGCTTTGTTTCTTACGTGTTTCAGGAAACACCATACACTTCTCCAGGGTGGCTGCTGGCAATTTACATCCTGCCAATCAGCATAACAAGGCTCCCTGTTCTCCATATCCTGTCCTACCTTTCTGGATTTTACACTTTTTTCAGATGGCCCTTTTGCCCGGGGGGGCAGTGAGATTTCATTGTAGTGCAGATTTCCTTTACAGGCTTGCTTGGTTGGCCAAAAAGGGCGTATGCGTTTTTTCCTGAATATATTCAGGAAAAAACGCATACGCCCTTTTTGACCAAGTGCATCATTGTCGACGTTGTGCCTCTTTTCCTATGCTTTCAGGGCAATTCCAGTCTACCCCCTGCAATCGTTTTCCTGAAATTCAGCCCCGCTTTCAAGTCCCCTTCGCAGGCTTACTTCAATATATTTTTGGAGGATAGCTGTCATTTATAACTCTGCAGGTTTGTGAAGTACAGTGCCCCTGAGCTCCTTTCTTCAACTCGCTTTCTTGTGAGCTGGGCACAAAACCACAGGATTGCTTCAGGCCCTAATCTTTTTCCAGCAGGGCACACTGAGCCTATGTTTAATTCCTCTTCCTGGTGGGCAATGAGCGTTACATTTGCCCGTGCAGACACCTACAGCTAGTCTCTCATTGGTTCTCCCTATTCCTGTTCATCTTGCACAGAAATGGCAAGCTGTGCCAAACAGGAGGTTAAAGGCACTGACTCTCCAAGCGGGGAGAGTGTTAGTAAAGCATCTGGAATGGTGAACCCGAGGACCAGGAAACGAAAACTGAGATGCATTTTAAATCGTTTCCCAATCACACAGTGGACGATACTCTGGGATTCCCATGCATGTTTTAGCTGGAGGAAGAATCCCTTGAACCTGGAGAGTTGGGACCCATGGAATGGGTACCATGCAGTATGACTTCAAAGGGTCTGCATTTGCTCACCGAAACTCACCAATGCTATCAGCCTGAAGTGTCCAGCCTTATGTCTCAACCAGCTCTGGGTGTAGATGTGGTCAACCCCGGTTGCATCACATGCCCTGAGTGAATTATTTAAGAATTGCTCTCTATTTCACTGTCTTTGTGTTTTGTTTTCGAAATTTATTTTGATAATGGGATTTATCGGATTTTCACTGCTGCGTTTCGGCCGCTGTACACACGCTTGATTCTCTTACGGAGACATATATATCCATGGGTTTTAAGATTCTTCCTAGTCAGGTATATTCCTAGGCGTTGAATATGTGGTGTTGGGTCCATTTCGTTGAGCAAGGAGTAGGTCTTGTCTATTACATATTTGGCTTATGGAAAGTTATCTGTGCTAATTTCAGTCTCTGGTTTTATGCAGCACCCCAAGGCACCTTTCCCCATAAGCAAGCACTAGTTGGTTTTCTAAATTTGAGACCCTGTTCTTTTTTGTAATTCAGTTCATGTGTAGTCAAGTTTACATTCCGTGTATTAGTGATATCTTATGATGTTTCATTTTCTGTGTGACGTAGTTCACGTAGAATCACCGTACCTGCATCCTCTCACTATGCCGCTACGGGCCTGATGACACAGATTTCATTGCTGAGTGATATTGCATTGTACGTACGTGCCACAAATTCTTTATCCATTTTTTGCTTTCTGGGATATTTACCTGATACTGTAGACGAGCTTCTTGTGAACACAGCCGTCCCAAATATTGGGGTGGCTGTCTGTTTTTGATTTTAATTTCCGTAAGCTATAGGACCATAAGTGGAAGTGCCATAGGCTGTGTTGCTTTGTTTCTTACGTGTTTCAGGAAACACCATACACTTCTCCAGGGTGGCTGCTGGCAATTTACATCCTGCCAATCAGCATAACAAGGCTCCCTGTTCTCCATATCCTGTCCTACCTTTCTGGATTTTACACTTTTTTCTGATGGCCCTTTTGCCCGGGGGGGCAGTGAGATTTCACTGTAGTGCAGATTTCCTTTACAGGCTTGCTTGGTTGGCCAATAAGTGCGTATGCGTTTTTTCCTGAATATATTCAGGAAAAAACGCATACGCCCTTTTTGGCCAAGTGCATCATTGTCGACATTGTGCCTCTTTTCCTATGCTTTCAGGGCAATTCCAGTCTACCCCCTGCAATCGTTTTCCTGAAATTCAGCCCCGCTTTCAAGTCCCCTTCACAGGCTTACTTCAATATATTTTTGGAGGATAGCTGTCATTTATAACTCTGCAGGTTTGTGAAGTACAGTGCCCCTGAGCTCCTTTCTTCACCTCGCTTTCTTGTGAGCTGGGCACAAAACCGCAGGATTGCTTCAGGCCCTAATCTGTTTCCAGCAGGGCACACTGTGCCTTTGTTTAATTCCTCTTCCTGGTGGGCAATGAGCGTTACATTTGCCCGTGCAGACACCTACAGCTAGTCTCTCATTGGTTCTCCCTATTCCTGTTCATCTTGCACAGAAATTGCAAGCTGTGCGAAACAGGAGGTTAAAGGCACTGACTCTCTAAGCGGGGAGAGTGTTAGTAAAGCATCTGGAATGGTGAACCCGAGGACCAGGAAACGAAAACTGAGATGCATTTTAAATCATTTCCCAATCACACGGTGGACGATACTCTGGGTTTCCCATGCATGTTTTAGCTGGAGGAAGAATGCCTTGAACCTGTAGAGTTGGGACCCATGGAATGGGTACCATGCAGTATGACTTCAAAGGGTCTGCATTTGCTCACCGAAACTCACCAATGCTATCAGCCTGAAGTGTCCAGCCTTATGTCTCAACCAGCTCTGGATGTAGATGTGGTCAATCCCGGTTGCATCACATGCCCTGAGTGAATTATTTAAGAATTGCTCTCTATTTCACTGTCTTTGTGTTTTGTTTTCGAAATTTATTTTGATAATGGGATTTATCGGATTTTCACTGCTGCGTTTCGGCCGCTGTACACACGCTTGATTCTCTTACGGAGACATATATATCCATGGGTTTTAAGATTCTTCCTAGTCAGGTATATTCCTAGGCGTTGAATATGTGGTGTTGGGTCCATTTCGTTGAGCAAGGAGTAGGTCTTGTCTATTACATATTTGGCTTATGGAAAGTTATCTGTGCTAATTTCAGTCTCTGGTTTTATGCAGCACCCCAAGGAACCTTTCCCCATAAGCAAGCACTAGTTGGTTTTCTAAATTTGAGACCCTGTTCTTTTTTGTAATTCAGTTCATGTGTAGTCAAGTTTACATTCCGTGTATTAGTGATATCTTATGATGTTTCTTTTTCTGTGTGACGTAGTTCACGTAGAATCACCGTACCTGCATCCACTCACTATGCCGCTACGGGCCTGATGACACAGATTTCATTGCTGAGTGATATTGCATTGTACGTACGTGCCACAACTTCTTTATCCATTTTTTGCTTTCTGGGATATTTACCTGATACTGTAGACGAGCTTCTTGTGAACACAGCCGTCCCAAATATTGGGGTGGCTGTCTGTTTTTGATTTTAATTTCCGTAAGCTATAGGACCATAAGCGGAAGTGCCATAGGCTGTGTTGCTTTGTTTCTTACGTGTTTCAGGAAACACCATACACTTCTCCAGGGTGGCTGCTGGCAATTTACATCCGGCCAATCAGCATAACAAGGCTCCCTGTTCTCCATATCCTGTCCTACCTTTCTGGATTTTACACTTTTTTCAGATGGCCCTTTTGCCCGGGGGGGGGGGGCAGTGAGATTTCATTGTAGTGCAGATTTCCTTTACAGGCTTGCTTGGTTGGCCAAAAAGGGCGTATGCGTTTTTTCCTGAATATATTCAGGAAAAAACGCATACGCCCTTTTTGGCCAAGTGCATCATTGTCGACGTTGTGCCTCTTTTCCTATGCTTTCAGGGCAATTCCAGTCTACCCCCTGCAATCGTTTTCCTGAAATTCAGCCCCGCTTTCAAGTCCCCTTCGCAGGCTTTCTTCAATATATTTTTGGAGGATAGCTGTCATTTATAACTCTGCAGGTTTGTGAAGTACAGTGCCCCTGAGCTCCTTTCTTCAACTCGCTTTCTTGTGAGCTGGGCACAAAACCGCAGGATTGCTTCAGGCCCTAATCTGTTTCCAGCAGGGCACACTGAGCCTTTGTTTAATTCCTCTTCCTGGTGGGCAATGAGCGTTACATTTGCCAGTGCAGACACCTACAGCTAGTCTCTCATTGGTTCTCCCTATTCCTGTTCATCTTGCACAGAAATGGCAAGCTGTGCCAAACAGGAGGTTAAAGGCACTGACTCTCCAAGCGGGGAGAGTGTTAGTAAAGCATCTGGAATGGTGAACCCGAGGACCAGGAAACGAAAACTGAGATGCATTTTAAATCGTTTCCCAATCACACAGTGGACGATACTCTGGGTTTCCCATGCATGTTTTAGCTGGAGGAAGAATCCCTTGAACCTGGAGAGTTGGGACCCATGGAATGGGTACCATGCACTATGACTACAAAGGGTCTGCATTTGCTCACCGAAACTCACCAATGCTATCAGCCTGAAGTGTCCAGCCTTATGTCTCAACCAGCTCTGGGTGTAGATGTGGTCAATCCCGGTTGCATCACATGCCCTGAGTGAATTATTTAAGAATTGCTCTCTATTTCACTGTCTTTGTGTTTTGTTTTCGAAATTTATTTTGATAATGGGATTTATCGGATTTTCACTGCTGCGTTTCGGCCGCTGTACACACGCTTGATTCTCTTACGGAGACATATATATCCATGGGTTTTAAGATTCTTCCTAGTCAGGTATATTCCTAGGCTTTGAATATGTGGTGTTGGGTCCATTTCATTGAGCAAGGAGTAGGTCTTGTCTATTACATATTTGGCTTATGGAAAGTTATCTGTGCTAATTTCAGTCTCCGGTTTTATGCAGCACCCCAAGGCACCTTTCCCCATAAGCAAGCACTAGTTGGTTTTCTAAATTTGAGACCCTGTTCTTTTTTGTAATTCAGTTCATGTGTAGTCAAGTTTACATTCCGTGTATTAGTGATATCTTATGATGTTTCTTTTTCTGTGTGACGTAGTTCACGTAGAATCACCGTACCTGCATCCACTCACTATGCCGCTACGGGCCTGATGACACAGATTTCATTGCTGAGTGATATTGCATTGTACGTACGTGCCACAACTTCTTTATCCATTTTTTGCTTTCTGGGATATTTACCTGATACTGTAGACGAGCTTCTTGTGAACACAGCCGTCCCAAATATTGGGGTGGCTGTCTGTTTTTGATTTTAATTTCCGTAAGCTATAGGACCATAAGTGGAAGTGCCATAGGCTGTGTTGCTTTGTTTCTTACGTGTTTCAGGAAACACCATACACTTCTCCAGGGTGGCTGCTGGCAATTTACATCCTGCCAATCAGCATAACAAGGCTCCCTGTTCTCCATATCCTGTCCTACCTTTCTGGATTTTACACTTTTTTCAGATGGCCCTTTTGCCCGGGCGGGGGCAGTGAGATTTCATTGTAGTGCAGATTTCCTTTACAGGCTTGCTTGGTTGGCCAAAAAGGGCGTATGCGTTTTTTCCTGAATATATTCAGGAAAAAACGCATACGCCCTTTTTGGCCAAGTGCATCATTGTCGACGTTGTGCCCCTTTTCCTATGCTTTCAGGGCAATTCCACTCTACCCCCTGCAATCGTTTTCCTGAAATTCTGCCCCGCTTTCAAGTCCCCTTCGCAGGCTTACTTCAATATATTTTTGGAGGATAGCTGTCATTTATAACTCTGCAGGTTTGTGAAGTACAGTGCCCCTGAGCTCCTTTCTTCAACTCGCTTTCTTGTGAGCTGGGCACAAAACCGCAGGATTGCTTCAGGCCCTAATCTGTTTCCAGCAGGGCACACTGAGCCTTTGTTTAATTCCTCTTCCTGGTGGGCAATGAGCGTTACATTTGCCAGTGCAGACAACTACAGCTAGTCTCTCATTGGTTCTCCCTATTCCTGTTCATCTTGCACAGAAATGGCAAGCTGTGCCAAACAGGAGGTTAAAGGCACTGACTCTCCAAGCGGGGAGAGTGTTAGTAAAGCATCTGGAATGGTGAACCCGAGGACCAGGATACGAAAACTGAGATGCATTTTAAATCGTTTCCCAATCACACGGTGGACGATACTCTGGGTTTCCCATGCATGTTTTAGCTGGAGGAAGAATGCCTTGAACCTGGAGAGTTGGGACCCATGGAATGGGTACCATGCAGTATGACTTCAAATGGTCTGCATTTGCTCACCGAAACTCACCAGTGCTATCAGCCAGAAGTGTCCAGCCTTATGTCTCAACCAGCTCTGGGTGTAGATGTGGTCAATCCCGGTTGCATCACATGCCCTGAGTGAATTATTTAAGAATTGCTCTCTATTTCACTGTCTTTGTGTTTTGTTTTCGAAATTTATTTTGATAATTGGATTTATCGGATTTTCACTGCTGCATTTCCGCCGCTGTACACACGCTTGATTCTCTTACGGAGACATATATACCATGGGTTTTAAGATTCTTCCTAGTCAGGTATATTCCTAGGCGTTGAATATGTGGTGTTGAGTCCATTTCGTTGAGCAAGGAGTAGGTCTTGTCTATTACATATTTGGCTTATGGAATGTTATCTGTGCTAATTTCAGTCTCTGGTTTTATGCAGCACCCCAACGCACCTTTCCCCATAAGCAAGCACTAGTTGGTTTTCTAAATTTGAGACCCTGTTCTGTTTTGTAATTCAGTTCATGTGTAGTGAAGTTTACATTCCGTGTATTAGTGATATCTTATGATGTTTCTTTTTCTGTGTGACGTAGTTCACGTAGTATCACCGTACCTGCATCCACTTACTATGCAGCTATGGGCCTGATGACACAGATTTCATTGCTGAGTGATATTGCATTGCACGTACGTGCCACAACTTCTTTATCCATTTTTTGCTTTCTGGGATATTTACCTGATACTGTAGACGAGCTTCTTGTGAACACAGCCGTCCCAAATATTGGGGTGGCTGTCTGTTTTTGATTTTAATTTCCGTAAGCTATAGGACCATAAGTGGAAGTGCCATAGGCTGTGTTGCTTTGTTTTTTACGTGTTTCAGGAAACACCATACACTTCTCCAGGGTGGCTGCTGGCAATTTACATCCTGCCAATCAGCATAACAAGGCTCCCTGTTCTCCATATCCTGTCCTACCTTTCTGGATTTTACACTTTTTTCAGATGGCCCTTTTGCCCGGGGGGGCAGTGAGATTTCATTGTAGTGCAGATTTCCTTTACAGGCTTGCTTGGTTGGCCAAAAAGGGCGTATGCGTTTTTTCCTGAATATATTCAGGAAAAAACGCATACGCCCTTTTTGGCCAAGTGCATCATTGTCGACGTTGTGCCTCTTTTCCTATGCTTTCAGGGCAATTCCAGTCTACCCCCTGCAATCGTTTTCCTGAAATTCAGCCCCGCTTTCAAGTCCCCTTCGCAGGCTTACTTCAATATATTTTTGGAGGATAGCTGTCATTTATCACTCTGCAGGTTTGTGAAGTACAGTGCCCCTGAGCTCCTTTCTTCAACTCGCTTTCTTGTGAGCTGGGCACAAAACCGCAGGATTGCTTCAGGCCCTAATCTGTTTCCAGCAGGGCACACTGAGCCTTTGTTTAATTCCTCTTCCTGGTGGTCAATGAGCGTTACATTTGCCCGTGCAGACACCTACAGCTAGTCTCTCATTGGTTCTCCCTATTCCTGTTCATCTTGCACAGAAATGGCAAGCTGTGCCAAACAGGAGGTTAAAGGCACTGACTCTCCAAGCGGGGAGAGTGTTAGTAAAGCATCTGGAATGGTGAACCCGAGGACCAGGAAACGAAAACTGAGATGCATTTTAAATCGTTTCCCAATCACACGGTGGACGATACTCTGGGTTTCCCATGCATGTTTTAGCTGGAGGAAGAATCCCTTGAACCTGGAGAGTTGGGACCCATGGAATGGGTACCATGCAGTATGACTTCAAAGGGTCTGCATTTGCTCACCGAAACTCACCAATGCTATCAGCCTGAAGTGTCCAGCCTTATGTCTCAACCAGCTCTGGGTGTAGATGTGGTCAATCCCGGTTGCATCACATGCCCTGAGTGAATTAGTTAAGAATTGCTCTCTATTTCACTGTCTTTGTGTTTTGTTTTCGAAATTTTTTTTGATAATGGGATTTATCGGATTTTCACTGCTGCGTTTCGGCCGCTGTACACACGCTTGATTCTCTTATGGAGACATATATATCCATGGGTTTTAAGATTCTTCCTAGTCAGGTATAATCCTAGGCGTTGAATATGTGGTGTTGGGTCCATTTCGTTGAGCAAGGAGTAGGTCTTGTCTATTACATATTTGGCTTATGGAAAGTTATCTGTGCTAATTTCAGTCTCTGGTTTTATGCAGCACCCCAAGGCACCTTTCCCCATAAGCAAGCACTAGTTGGTTTTCTAAATTTGAGACCCTGTTCTTTTTTGTAATTCAGTTCATGTGTAGTCAAGTTTACATTCCGTGTATTAGTGATATCTTATGATGTTTCTTTTTCTGTGTGACGTAGTTCACGTAGAATCACCGTACCTGCATCCACTCACTATGCCGCTATGGGCCTGATGACACAGATTTCATTGCTGAGTGATATTGCATTGCACGTACGTGCCACAACTTCTTTATCCATTTTTTGCTTTCTGGGATATTTACCTGATACTGTAGACGAGCTTCTTGGGAACACAGCCGTCCCAAATATTGGGGTGGCTGTCTGTTTTTGATTTTATTTTCCGTAAGCTATAGGACCATAAGTGCAAGTGCCATAGGCTGTGTTGCTTTGTTTCTTACGTGTTTCAGGAAACACCATACATTTCTCCAGGGTGGCTGCTGGCAATTTACATCCTGCCAATCAGCATAACAAGGCTCCCTGTTCTCCATATCCTGTCCTACCTTTCTGGATTTTACACTTTTTTCAGATGGCCCTTTTGCCCGGGGGGGCAGTGAGATTTCATTGTAGTGCAGATTTCCTTTACAGGCTTGCTTGGTTGGCCAAAAAGGGCGTATGCGTTTTTTCCTGAATATATTCAGGAAAAAACGCATACGCCCTTTTTGACCAAGTGCATCATTGTCGACGTTGTGCCTCTTTTCCTATGCTTTCAGGGCAATTCCAGTCTACCCCCTGCAATCGTTTTCCTGAAATTCAGCCCCGCTTTCAAGTCCCCTTCACAGGCTTACTTCAGTATATTTTTGGAGGATAGCTGTCATTTATAACTCTGCAGGTTTGTGAAGTACAGTGCCCCTGAGCTCCTTTCTTCAACTCGCTTTCTTGTGAGCTGGGCAGAAAACCGCAGGGTTGCTTCAGGCCCTAATCTGTTTCCAGCAGGGCACACTGAGCCTTTGTTTAATTCCTCTTCCTGGTGGGCAATGAGCGTTACATTTGCCCGTGCAGACACCTACAGCTAGTCTCTCATTGGTTCTCCCTATTCCTGTTCATCTTGCACAGAAATGGCAAGCTGTGCCAAACAGGAGGTTAAAGGCACTGACTCTCCAAGCGGGGAGAGTGTTAGTAAAGCATCTGGAATGGTGAACCCGAGGATCAGGATACGAAAACTGAGATGCATTTTAAATCGTTTCCCAATCACACGGTGGACGATACTCTGGGTTTCCCATGCATGTTTTAGCTGGAGGAAGAATGCCTTGAACCTGGAGAGTTGGGACCCATGGAATGGGTACCATGCACTATGACTTAAAAGGGTCTGCATTTGCTCACCGAAACTCACCAGTGCTATCAGCCAGAAGTGTCCAGCCTTATGTCTCAACCAGCTCTGGGTGTAGATGTGGTCAATCCCGGTTGCATCACATGCCCTGAGTGAATTATTTAAGAATTGCTCTCTATTTCACTGTCTTTGTGTTTTGTTTTCGAAATTTATTTTGATAATGGGATTTATCGGATTTTCACTGCTGCATTTCCGCCGCTGTACACACGCTTGATTCTCTTACGGAGACATATATATCCATGGGTTTTAAGATTCTTCCTAGTCAGGTATATTCCTAGGCGTTGAATATGTGGTGTTGGGTCCATTTCGTTGAGCAAGGAGTAGGTCTTGTCTATTACATATTTGGCTTATGGAATGTTATCTGTGCTAATTTCAGTCTCTGGTTTTATGCAGCACCCCAAGGCACCTTTCCCTATAAGCAAGCACTAGTTGGTTTTCTAAATTTGAGACCCTGTTCTGTTTTGTAATTCAGTTCATGTGTAGTCAAGTTTACATTCCGTGTATTAGTGATATCTTATGATGTTTCTTTTTCTGTGTGACGTAGTTCACGTAGAATCACCGTACCTGCATCCACTCACTATGCCGCTACGGGCCTGATGACACAGATTTCATTGCTGAGTGATATTGCATTGTACGTACGTGCCACAACTTCTTTATCCATTTTTTGCTTTCTGGGGTATTTACCTGATACTGTAGACGAGCTTCTTGTGAACACAGCCGTCCCAAATATTGGGGTGGCTGTCTGTTTTTGATTTTATTTTCCGTAAGCTATAGGACCATAAGTGCAAGTGCCATAGGCTGTGTTGCTTTGTTTCTTACGTGTTTCAGGAAACACCATACACTTCTCCAGGGTGGCTGCTGGCAATTTACATCCTGCCAATCAGCATAACAAGGCTCCCTGTTCTCCATATCCTGTCCTACCTTTCTGGATTTTACAGTTTTTTCAGATGGCCCTTTTGCCCGGGGGGGCAGTGAGATTTCATTGTAGTGCAGATTTCCTTTACAGGCTTGCTTGGTTGGCCAAAAAGGGCGTATGCGTTTTTTCCTGAATATATTCAGGAAAAAACGCATACGCCCTTTTTGGCCAAGTGCATCATTGTCGACGTTGTGCCTCTTTTCCTATGCTTTCAGGGCAATTCCAGTCTACCCCCTGCAATCGTTTTCCTGAAATTCAGCCCCGCTTTCAAGTCCCCTTCACAGGCTTACTTCAATATATTTTTGGAGGATAGCTGTCATTTATAACTCTGCAGGTTTGTGAAGTACAGTGCCCCTGAGCTCCTTTCTTCAACTCGCTTTCTTGTGAGCTGGGCACAAAACCGCAGGATTGCTTCAGGCCCTAATCTGTTTCCAGCAGGGCACACTGAGCCTTTGTTTAATTCCTCTTCCTGGTGGGCAATGAGCGTTACATTTGCCCGTGCAGACACCTACAGCTAGTCTCTCATTGGTTCTCCCTATTCCTGTTCGTCTTGCACAGAAATTGCAAGCTGTGCCAAAGAGGAGGTTAAAGGCACTGACTCTCCAAGCGGGGAGAGTGTTAGTAAAGCATCTGGAATGTTGAACCCGAGGACCAGGATACGAAAACTGAGATGCATTTTAAATCGTTTCCCAATCACACGGTGGACGATACTCTGGGTTTCCCATGCATGTTTTAGCTGGAGGAAGAATCCCTTGAACCTGGAGAGTTGGGACCCATGGAATGGGTACCATGCAGTATGACTTCAAAGGGTCTGCATTTGCTCACCGAAACTCACCAATGCTATCAGCCTGAAGTGTCCAGCCTTATGTCTCAACCAGCTCTGGGTGTAGATGTGTTAAATCCCGGTTGCAACACATGCCCTGAGTGAATTATTTAAGAATTGCTCTCTATTTCACTGTCTTTGTGTTTTGTTTTCGAAATTTATTTTGATAATGGGATTTATCGGATTTTCACTACTGCGTTTCGGCCGCTGTACACACGCTTGATTCTCTTACGGAGACATATATATCCATGGGTTTTAAGATTCTTCCTAATCAGGTATATTCCTAGGCGTTGAATATGTGGTGTTGGGTCCATTTCGTTGAGCAATGTGTAGGTCTTGTCTATTACATATTTGGCTTATGGAAAGTTATCTGTGCCAATTTCAGTCTCTGGTTTTATGCAGCACCCCAACGCACCTTTCCCCATAAGCAAGCACTAGTTGGTTTTCTAAATTTGAGACCCTGTTCTGTTTTGTAATTCAGTTCATGTGTAGTCAAGTTTACATTCCGTGTATTAGTGATATCTTATGATGTTTCTTTTTCTGTGTGATGTAGTTCACGTAGAATCACCGTACCTGCATCCACTCACTATGCCGCTACGGGCCTGATGACACATATTTCATTGCTGAGTGATATTGCATTGTACGTACGTGCCACAACTTCTTTATCCATTTTTTGCTTTCTGGGATATTTACCTGATACTGTAGACGAGCTTCTTGTGAACACAGCCGTCCCAAATATTGGGGTGGCTGTCTGTTTTTGATTTTAATTTCCGTAAGCTATAGGACCATAAGTGGAAGTGCCATAGGCTGTGTTGCTTTGTTTCTTACGTGTTTCAGGAAACACCATACACTTCTCCAGGGTGGCTGCTGGCAATTTACATCCTGCCAATCAGCATAACAAGGCTCCCTGTTCTCCATATCCTGTCCTACCTTTCAGGATTTTACACTTTTTTCAGATGGCCCTTTTGCCCGGGGGGCAGTGAGACTTCATTGTAGTGCAGATTTCCTTTACAGGCTTGCTTGGTTGGCCAAAAAGGGCGTATGCTTTTTTCCTGAATATATTCAGTAAAAAACGCATACGCCCTTTTTATCCAAGTGCATCATTGTCGACGTTGTGCCTCTTTTCCTTTGCTCGCAGGGCAATTCCAGTCTACCGCCTGCAATCCTTTTCCTGAAATTCTGCCCCGCTTTCAAGTCCCCTTCGCAGGCTTACTTCAATATACTTTTGGATGATAGCTGTCATTTATAACTCTGCAGGTTTGTGAAGTACAGTGCCCCTGAGCTCCTTTCTTCAACTCGCTTTCTTGTGAGCTTGGCACAAAACCGCAGGATTGCTTCAGGCCCTAATCTGTTTCCCGCAGGGCACACTGAGCCTTTGTTTAATTCCTCTTCCTGGTCGGCAATGAGCGTTACATTTGCCCGTGCAGACACCTACAGCTAGTCTCTCATTGGTTCTCCCTATTCCTGTTCATCTTGCACAGAAATTGCAAGCTGTGCCAAAGAGGAGGTTAAAGGCACTGACTCTCCAAGCGGGGAGAGTGTTAGTAAAGCATCTGGAATGGTGAACCCGAGGACCAGGATACGAAAACTGAGATGCATTTTAAATCGTTTCCCAATCACACGGTGGACGATACTCTGGGTTTCCCATGCATGTTTTAGCTGGAGGAAGAATCCATTGAACCTGGAGAGTTGGGACCTATGGAATGGGTACCATGCAGTATGACTTCAAAGGGTCTGCATTTGCTCACCGAAACTCACAAATGCTATCAGGCTGAAGTGTCCAGCCTTATGTCTCAACCAGCTCTGGGTGTAGATGTGGTCAATCCTGGTTGCATCACATGCCCTGAGTGAATTATTTAAGAATTGCTCTCTATTTCACTGTCTTTGTGTTTTGTTTTCGAAATTTATTTTGATAATGGGATTTATCGGATTTTCACTGCTGCGTTTCGGCCGCTGTACACACGCTTGATTCTCTTACGGAGACATATATATCCATGGGTTTTAAGATTCTTCCTAGTCAGGTATATTCCTAGGCGTTGAATATGTGATGTTGAGTCCATTTCGTTGAGCAAGGAGTAGGTCTTGTCTATTACATATTTGGCTTATGGAATGTTATCTGTGCTAATTTCAGTCTCTGGTTTTATGCAGCACCCCAAGGCACCTTTCCCCATAAGCAAGCACTAGTTGGTTTTCTAAATTTGAGACCCTGTTCTGTTTTGTAATTCAGTTCATGTGTAGTCAAGTTTACATTCCGTGTATTAGTGATATCTTATGATGTTTCTTTTTCTGTGTGACGTAGTTCACGTAGAATCACCGTACCTGCATCCACTCACTATGGCGCTACGGGCCTGATGACACAGATTTCATTGCTGAGTGATATTGCATTGTACGTACGTGCCACAACTTCTTTATCCATTTTTTGCTCTCTGGGATATTTACCTGATACTGTAGACGAGCTTCTTGTGAACACAGCCGTCCCAAATATTGGGGTGGCTGTCTGTTTTTGATTTTAATTTCCGTAAGCTATACGACCATAAGTGGAAGTGCCATAGGCTGTGTTGCTTTGTTTCTTATGTGTTTCAGGAAACACCATACACTTCTCCAGGGTGGCTGCTGGCAATTTACATCCTGCCAATCAGCATAACAAGGCTCCCTGTTCTCCATATCCTGTCCTACCTTTCAGGATTTTACACTTTTTTCAGATGGCCCTTTTGCCCGGGGGGCAGTGAGACTTCATTGTAGTGCAGATTTCCTTTACAGGCTTGCTTGGTTGGCCAAAAAGGGCGTATGCGTTATTTCCTGAATATATTCAGGAAAAAACGCATACGCCCTTTTTGGCCAAGTGCATCATTGTCGACGTTGTGCCTCTTTTCCTATGCTTTCAGGGCAATTCCAGTCTACCCCCTGCAATCGTTTTCCTGAAATTCTGCCCCGCTATCAAGTCCCCTTCGCAGGCTTACTTCAATATACTTTTGGAGGATAGCTGTCATTTATAACTCTGCAGGTTTGTGAAGTACAGTGCCCCTGAGCTCTTTTCTTCAACTCGCTTTCTTGTGAGCTTGGCACAAAACCGCAGGATTGCTTCAGGCCCTAATCTGTTTCCAGCAGGGCACACTGAGCCTTTGTTTAATTCCCCTTCCTGGTGGGCAAGGAGCATTACATTTGCCCGTGCAGACAGCTACAGCTAGTCTCTCATTGGTTCTCCCTATTCCTGTTCATCTTGCACAGAAATTGCAAGCTGTGCCAAAGAGGAGGTTAAAGGCACTGACTCTCCAAGCGGGGAGAGTGTTAGTAAAGCATCTGGAATGTTGAACCCGAGGACCAGGATACGAAAACTGAGATGCATTTTAAATCGTTTCCCAATCACACGGTGGACGATACTCTGGGTTTCCCATGCATGTTTTAGCTGGAGGAAGAATCCCTTGAACCTGGAGAGTTGGGACCCATGGAATGGGTCCATGCAGTATGACTTCAAAGGGTCTGCATTTGCTCACCGAAACAAACCAGTGCTATCAGCCTGAAGTGTCCAGCCTTATGTCTCAACCAGCTCTGGGTGTAGATGTGGTAATCCCGGTTGCATCACATGCCCTGAGTGAATTATTTAAGAATTGCTCTCTATTTCACTGTCTTTGTGTTTTGTTTTCCAAATTTATTTTAATAATGGGATTTATCGGATTTTCACTGCTGCGTTTCGGCCGCTGTACACACGCTTGATTCTCTTACGGAGACATATATATCCATGGGTTTTAAGATTCTTCCTAGTCAGGTATATTCCTAGGCGTTGAATATGTGGTGTTGGGTCCATTTCGTTGAGCAAGGAGTAGGTCTTGTCTATTACATATTTGGCTTATGGAAAGTTATCTGTGCTAATTTCAGTCTCTGGTTTTATGCAGCACCCCAAGGCACCTTTCCCCATAAGCAAGCACTAGTTGGTTTTCTAAATTTGAGACCCTGTTCTGTTTTGTAATTCAGTTTATGTGTAGTCAAGTTTACATTCCGTGTATTAGTGATATCTTAAGATGTTTCTTTTTTTGTGTGACGTAGTTCACGTAGAATCACCGTACCTGCATCCACTCACTATGCCGCTACGGGCCTGATGACACAGATTTCATTGCTGAGTGATATTGCATTGTACGTACGTGCCACAACTTCTTTATCCATTTTTTGCTCTCTGGGATATTTACCTGATACTGTAGACGAGCTTCTTGTGAACACAGCCGTCCCAAATATTGGGGTGGCTGTCTGTTTTTGATTTTAATTTCCGTAAGCTATAGGACCATAAGTGGAAGTGCCATAGGCTGTGTTGCTTTGTTTCTTACGTGTTTCAGGAAACACCATACACTTCTCCAGGGTGGCTGCTGGCAATTTACATCCTGCCAATCAGCATAACAAGGCTTCCTGTTCTCCATATCCTGTCCTACCTTTCTGGATTTTACACTTTTTTCAGATGGCCCTTTTGCCCGGGGGGGCAGTGAGATTTCATTGTAGTGCAGATTTCCTTTACAGGCTTGCTTGGTTGGCCAAAAAGGGCGTATGCGTTTTTTCCTGAATATATTCAGGAAAAAACGCATACGCCTTTTTTGGCCAAGTGCATCATTGTCGACGTTGTGCCTCTTTTCCTATGCTTTCAGGGCAATTCCAGTCTACCCCCTGCAACCGTTTTCCTGAAATTCAGCCCCGCTTTCAAGTCCCCTTCGCAGGCTTACTTCAATATACTTTTGGATGATAGCTGTCATTTATAACTCTGCAGGTTTGTGAAGTACAGTGACCCTGAGCTCCTTTCTTCAACTCGCTTTCTTGTGAGCTGGGCACAAAACCGCAGGATTGCTTCAGGCCCTAATCTGTTTTCAGCAGGGCACGCTGAGCCTTTGTTTAATTCCTCTTCCTGGTGGGCAATGAGCGTTACATTTGCCCGTGCAGACACCTACAGCTAGTCTCTCATTGGTTCTCCCTATTCCTGTTCATCTTGCACAGAAATGGCAAGCTGTGCCAAACAGGAGGTTAAAGGCACTGACTCTCCAAGCGGGGAGAGTGTTAGTAAAGCATCTGGAATGGTGAACCCGAGGACCAGGATACGAAAACTGAGATGCATTTTAAATCGTTTCCCAATCACACGGTGGACGATACTCTGGGTTTCCCATGCATGTTTTAGCTGGAGGAAGAATCCCTTGAACCTGGAGAGTTGGGACCCATGGAATGGGTACCATGCAGTATGACTTCAAAGGGTCTGCATTTGCTCACCGAAACTCACCAATGCTATCAGGCTGAAGTGTCCAGCCTTATGTCTCAACCAGCTCTGGGTGTAGATGTGGTCAATCCCGGTTGCATCACATGCCCTGAGTGAATTATTTAAGAATTGCTCTCTATTTCACTGTCTTTGTGTTTTGTTTTCGAAATTTATTTTGATAATGGGATTTATCGGATTTTCACTGCTGCATTTCGGCCGCTGTACACACGCTTGATTCTCTTACGGAGACATATATATCCATGGGTTTTAAGATTCTTCCTAGTCAGGTATATTCCTAGGCGTTGAATATGTGGTGTTGAGTCCATTTCGTTGAGCAAGGAGTAGGTCTTGTCTATTACATATTTGGCTTATGGAATGTTATCTGTGCTAATTTCAGTCTCTGGTTTTATGCAGCACCCCAACGCACCTTTCCCCATAAGCAAGCACTAGTGGGTTTTCTAAATTTGAGACCCTGTTCTGTTTTGTAATTCAGTTCATGTGTAGTCAAGTTTACATTCCGTGTATTAGTGATATCTTATGATGTTTCTTTTTCTGTGTGACGTAGTTCACGTAGAATCACCGTACCTGCATCCACTCACTATGCCGCTACGGGCCTGATGACACAGATTTCATTGCTGAGTGATATTGCATTGTACGTACGTGCCACAACTTCTTTATCCATTTTTTGCTTTCTGGGATATTTACCTGATACTGTAGACGAGCTTCTTGTGAACACAGCCGTCCCAAATATTGGGGTGGCTGTCTGTTTTTGATTTTAATTTCCGTAAGCTATAAGACCATAAGTGGAAGTGCCATAGGCTGTGTTGCTTTGTTTCTTACGTGTTTCAGGAAACACCATACACTTCTCCAGAGTGGCTGCTGGCAATTTACATCCTGCCAATCAGCATAACAAGGCTCCCTGTTCTCCATATCCTGTCCTACCTTTCTGGATTTTACCCTTTTTTCAGATGGCCCTTTTGCCCGGGGGGGCAGTGAGATTTCATTGTAGTGCAGATTTCCTTTACAGGCTTGCTTGGTTGGCCAAAAAGGGCGTATGCGTTTTTTCCTGAATATATTCAGGAAAAAACGCATACGCCCTTTTTGGCCAAGTGCATCATTGTCGACGTTGTGCCTCTTTTCCTATGCTTTCAGGGCAATTCCAGTCTACCCCCTCCAATCGTTTTCCTGAAATTCAGCCCCGCTTTCAAGTCCCCTTCGCAGGCTTACTTCAATATATTTTTGGAGGATAGCTGACATTTATAACTCTGCAGGTTTGTGAAGTACAGTGCCCCTGAGCTCCTTTCTTCAACTCGCTTTCTTGTGAGCTGGGCACAAAACCGCAGGAATGCTTCAGGCCCTAATCTGTTTCCAGCAGGGCACACTGAGCCATTGTTTAATTCCTCTTCCTGGTGGGCAATGAGCGTTATATTTGCCCGTGCAGACACCTACAGCTAGTCTCTCATTGGTTCTCCCTATTCCTGTTCATCTTGCACAGAAACGGCAAGCTGTGCCAAACAGGAGGTTAAAGGCACTGACTCTCCAAGCGGGGAGAGTGTTAGTAAAGCATCTGGAATGGTGAACCCGAGAACCAGGATACGAAAACTGAGATGCATTTTAAATCGTTTCCCAATCACACGGTGGACGATACTCTGGGTTTCCCATGCATGTTTTAGCTGGAGGAAGAATCCCTTGAACCTGGAGAGTTGGGACCCATGGAATGGGTACCATGCAGTATGACTTCAAAGGGTCTGCATTTGCTCACCGAAACTCACCAATGCTATCAGCCTGAAGTGTCCAGCCTTATGTCTCAACCAGCTCTGGGTGTAGATGTGGTCAATCCCGGTTGCATCACATGCCCTGAGTGAATTATTTAAGAATTCCTCTCTATTTCACTGTCTTTGTGTTTTGTTTTCGAAATTTATTTTGATAATGGGATTTATCGGATTTTCACTGCTGCGTATCGGCCGCTGTACACACGCCTGATTCTCTTACGGAGACATATATATCCATGGGTTTTAAGATTCTTCCTAGTCAGGTATATTCCTAGGCGTTGAATATGTGGTGTTGAGTCCATTTCGTTGAGCAAGGAGTAGGTCTTGTCTATTACATATTTGGCTTATGGAAAGTTATCTGTGCTAATTTCAGTCTCTGGTTTTATGCAGCACCCCAAGGCACCTTGCCCCATAAGCAAGCACTAGTTGGTTTCCTAAATTTGAGACCCTGTTCTGTTTTGTAATTCAGTTCATGTGTAGTCAAGTTTACATTCCGTGTATTAGTGATATCTTATGATGTTTCTTTTTCTGTGTGACGTAGTTCACGTAGAATCACCGTACCTGCATCCACTCACTATGCCGCTATGGGCCTGATGACACAGATTTCATTGCTGAGTGATATTGCATTGTACGTACGTGCCACAATTTCTTTATCCATTTTTTGCTTTCTGGGATATTTACCTGATACTGTAGACGAGCTTCTTATGATCACAGCCATCCCAAATATTGGGGTGGCTGTCTGTTTTTGATTTTAATTTCCGTAAGCTATAGGACCATAAGGGGAAGTGCCATAGGCTGTGTTGCTTTGTTTCTTACGTGTTTCAGGAAACACCATACACTTCTCCAGGGTGGCTGCTGGCAATTTACATCCTGCCAATCAGCATAACAAGGCTCCCTGTTCTCCATATCCTGTCCTACCTTTCTGGATTTTACACTTTTTTCAGTTGGCCCTTTTGCCCAGGGGACAGTGAGACTTCATTGTAGTGGAGATTTCCTTTACAGGCTTGCTTGGTTGGCCAAAAAGGGCGTATGCGTTTTTTCCTGAATATATTCAGGAAAAAATGCATACGCTCTTTTTGGCCAAGTGCATCATTGTCGACGTTCTGCCTCTTTTCCTATGCTTTCTGGGCAATTCCAGTCTACCCCTGCAATCGTTTTCCTGAAATTCTGCCCCGCTTTCAAGTGCCCTTCGCAGGCTTACTTCAATATATTTTTGGAGGATAGCTGTCATTTATAACTCTGCAGGTTTGTGAATTACAGTGCCCCTGAGCTCCTTTCTTCAACTCCCTTTCTTGTGAGCTGGGCACAAAACCGCAGGATTGCTTCCGGCCCTAATCTGTTTTCAGCAGGGCACGCTGAGACTTTGTTTAGTTCCTCTTCCTGGTGGGCAATGAGCGTTACATTTGCCCGTGCAGACACCTACAGCTAGTCTCTCATTGGTTCTCCCTATTCCTGTTCATCTTGCACAGAAATTGCAAGCTGTGCCAAAAAGGAGGTTAAAGGCCGTGACTCTCCAAGCGGGGAGAGTGTTAGTAAAGCATCTGGAATGGTGAACCCGAGGACCAGGATACGAAAACTGTGATGCATTTTAAATCGTTTCCCAATCACACGGTGGACCATACTGTGGGGTTCCCATGCATGTTTTAGCTGGAGGAAGAATCCCTTGAACCTGAGGAGTTGGGACCCATAGAATAGGTACCATGCAGTATGTCTTCAAAGGGTCTGCATTTGCTCACCGAAACTCACCAATGCTATCAGCCTGAAGTTTCCAGCCTTATGTCTCAATCAGCTCTGGGTGTAGATGTGGTCAATCCCGGTTGCATCACATGCCCTGAGTGAATTAGTTAAGAATTGCTCTCTATTTCACTGTCTTTGTGTTTTGTTTTCGAAATTTATTTTGATAATGGGATTTATCGGATTTTCACTGCTGCGTTTCGGCCGCTGTACACACGCTTGATTCTCTTACGGAGACATATATATCCATGGGTTTTAAGATTCTTCCTAGTCAGGTATATTCCTAGGCGTTGAATATGTGGTTTTGGGTCCATTTCGTTGAGCAAGGAGTAGGTCTTGTCTATTACATATTTGGCTTATGGAAAGTTATCTGTGCTAATTTCAGTCTCTGGTTTTATGCAGCACCCCAAGGCACCTTTCCCCATAAGCAAGCACTAGTTGGTTTTCTAAATTTGAGACCCTGTTCTGTTTTGTAATTCAGTTCATGTGTAGTCAAGTTTACATTCCGTGCATTAGTGATATCTTATGATGTTTCTTTTTCTGTGTGACGTTGTTCACGTACAATCACCGTACCTGCATCCACTCAATATGCCGCTACGGGCCTGATGACACAGATTTCATTGCTGAGTGATATTGCATTGCACGTACGTGCCACAACTTCTTTATCCATTTTTTGCTTTCTGGGATATTTACCTGGTACTGTAGACGAGCTTCTTGGAAACACAGCCGTCCCAAATTTTGGAGTGGCTCTCTGTTTTTGATTTTAATTTCCCTAAGGAATAGGACCATAAGTGCAATTGCCATAGGCTGTGTTGCTTTATTTCTTACGTGTTTCAGGAAACACCATACACATCTCCAGGGTGGCTGTTGGCAATTTACATCCTGCCAATCAGCATAACAAGGCTCCCTGTTCTCCATATCCTGTCCTACCTTTCTGGATTTTACACTTTTTTCAGATGGCCCTCTTGCCCGGGGGGCAGTGAGACTTCATTGTAGTGCAGATTTCCTTTACAGGCTTGCTTGGTTGGCCAAAAAGGGCGTATGCGTTATTTCCTGAATATATTCAGGAAAAAACGCATACGCCCTTTTTGGCCAAGTGCATCATTGTCGACGTTGTGCCTCTTTTCCTATGCTTTCAGGGCAATTCCAGTCTACCCCCTGCAATCGTTTTCCTGAAATTCTGCCCCGCTTTCAAGTCCCCTACGCAGGCTTACTTCAATATACTTTTGGAAGATAGCTGTCATTTATAACTCTGCAGGTTTGTGAATTACAGTGCCCCTGAGCTCCTTTCTTCAACTCGCTTTCTTGTGAGCTGGGCACAAAACCGCAGGATTGCTTCAGGACCTAATCTGTTTCCAGCAGGGCACACTGAGCCTTTGTTTAATTCCTCTTCCTGGTGGGCAATGAGCGTTACATTTGCCCGTGCAGACACCTACAGCTAGTCTCTCATTGGTTATCCCTATTCCTGTTCATCTTGCACAGAAATTGCAAGCTGTGCCAAAGAGGAGGTTAAAGGCACTGACTCTCTAAGCGGGGAGAGTGTTAGTAAAGCATCTGGAATGGTGAACCCGAGGACCAGGATACGAAAACTGAGATGCATTTTAAATCGTTTCCCAATCACACGGTGGACGATACTCTGGGTTTCCCATGCATGTTTTAGCTGGAGGAAGAATCCCTTGAACCTGGAGAGTTGGGACCCATGGAATGGGTACCATGCAGTATGACTTCAAAGGGTCTGCATTTGCTCACCGACACTCACCAATGCTATCAGCCTGAAGTGTCCAGCCTTATGTCTCAACCAGCTCTGGGTGTAGATGTGGTCAATCCCGGTTGCATCACATGCCCTGAGTGAATTATTTAAGAATTGCTCTCTATTTCACTGTCTTTGTGATTTGTTTTCGAAATTTATTTTTATAATGGGATTTATCGGATTTTCACTGCTGCGTTTTGGCCGCTGTACACACGCTTGATTCTCTTATGGAGACATATATATCCATGGGTTTTAAGATTCTTCCTAGTCAGGTATATTCCTAGGCGTTGAATATGTGGTTTTGGGTCCATTTCGTTGAGCAAGGAGTAGGTCTTGTCTATTACATATTTGGCTTATGGAAAGTTATCTGTGCTAATTTCAGTCTCTGGTTTTATGAAGCATCCCAACGCACCTTTCCCCATAAGCAAGCACTAGTTGGTTTTCTAAATTTGAGACCCTGTTCTGTTTTGTAATTCAGTTCATGTGTAGTCAAGTTTACATTCCGTGTATTAGTGATATCTTATGATGTTTCTTTTTCTGTGTGACGTAGTTCACGTAGAATCACCGTACCTGCATCCACTCACTATGCCGCTACGGGCCTGATGACACAGATTTCATTGCTGAGTGATATTGCATTGTACGTACGTGCCACAACTTCTTTATCCATTTTTTGCTTTCTGGGATATTTACCTGATACTGTTGACGAGCTTCTTGTGAACACAGCCATCCCAAATATTGGGGTGGCTGTCTGTTTTTGATTTTAATTTCCGTAAGCTATATGACCATAAGTGGAAGTGCCATAGGCTGTGTTGCTTTGTTTCTTACGTGTTTCAGGAAACACCATACACTTCTCCAGGGTGGCTGCTGGCAATTTACATCCTGCCAATCAGCATAACAAGGCTCCCTGTTCTCCATATCCTGTCCTACCTTTCTGGATTTTACACTTTTTTCAGATGGCCCTTTTGCCCGGGGGGGGGGGGCAGTGAGACTTCTTTGTAGTGCAGATTTCCTTTACAGGATTGCTTGGTTGGCCAAAAAGGGCGTATGCGTTTTTTCCTGAATATATTCAGGAAAAAACGCATACGCCCTTATGGCCAAGTGCATCATTGTCGACGTTCTGCCTCTTTTCCTATGCTTTCAGGGCAATTCCAGTCTACCCCCTGCAATCGTTTTCCTGAAATTCTGCCCCGCTTTCAAGTCCCCTTCGCAGGCTTACTTCAATATATTTTTGGAGGATAGCTGTCATTTATAACTCTGCAGGTTTGTGAATTACAGTGCCCCTGAGCTCCTTTCTTCAACTCGCTTTCTTGTGAGCTGGGCACAAAACCGCAGGATTGCTTCAGGCCCTAATCTGTTTTCAGCAGGGCACGCTGAGCCTTTGTTTAATTCCTCTTCCTGGTCAGCAATGAGCGTTACATTTGCCCGTGCAGACACCTACAGCTAGTCTCTCATTGGTTCTCCCTATTCCTGTTCATCTTGCACAGAAATTGCAAGCTGTGCCAAAGAGGAGGTTAAAGGCCGTGACTCTCCAAGCGGGGAGAGTGTTAGTAAAGCATCTGGAATGGTGAACCCGAGGACCAGGATACGAAAACTGAGATGCATTTTAAATCGTTTCCCAATCACACGGTGGACCATACTGTGGGGTTCCCATGCATGTTTTAGCTGGAGGAAGAATCCCTTGAACCTGAAGAGTTGGGACCCATGGAATAGGTACCATGCAGTATGACTCCAAAGGGTCTGCATTTGCTCACCGAAACTCACCAATGCTATCAGCCTGAAGTGTCCAGCCTTATGTCTCAACCAGCTCTGGGTGTAGATGTGGTAAATCCCGGTTGCATCACATGCCCTGAGTGAATTAGTTAAGAATTGCTCTCTATTTCACTGTCTTTGTGTTTTGTTTTCGAAATTTATTTTGATAATGGGATTTATCGGATTTTCACTGCTGCGTTTCGGCCGATGTACACATGCTTGATTCTCTTATGGAGACATATATATCCATGGGTTTTAAGATTCTTCCTAGTCAGGTATATTCCTAGGCGTTGAATATGTGGTGTTGAGTCCATTTTGTTGAGCAAGGAGTAGGTCTTGTCTATTACATATTTGGCTTATGGAAAGTTATCTGTGCTAATTTCAGTCTCTGGTTTTATGCAGCACCCCAAGGCACCTTTCCCCATAAGCAAGCACTAGTTGGTTTTCTAAATTTGAGACCCTGTTCTGTTTTGTAATTCAGTTCATGTGTAGTCAAGTTTACATTCCGTGCATTAGTGATATCTTATGATGTTTCTTTTTCTGTGTGACGTTGTTCACGTACAATCACCGTACCTGCATCCACTCAATATGCCGCTACGGGCCTGATGACACAGATTTCATTGCTGAGTGATATTGCATTGCACGTACGTGCCACAACTTCTTTATCCATTTTTTGCTTTCTGGGATATTTACCTGGTACTGTAGACGAGCTTCTTGGAAACACAGCCGTCCCAAATTTTGGAGTGGCTCTCTGTTTTTGATTTTAATTTCCCTAAGGAATAGGACCATAAGTGCAATTGCCATAGGCTGTGTTGCTTTATTTCTTACGTGTTTCAGGAAACACCATACACATCTCCAGGGTGGCTGTTGGCAATTTACATCCTGCCAATCAGCATAACAAGGCTCCCTGTTCTCCATATCCTGTCCTACCTTTCTGGATTTTACACTTTTTTCAGATGGCCCTCTTGCCCGGGGGGCAGTGAGACTTCATTGTAGTGCAGATTTCCTTTACAGGCTTGCTTGGTTGGCCAAAAAGGGCGTATGCGTTATTTCCTGAATATATTCAGGAAAAAACGCATACGCCCTTTTTGGCCAAGTGCATCATTGTCGACGTTGTGCCTCTTTTCCTATGCTTTCAGGGCAATTCCAGTCTACCCCCTGCAATCGTTTTCCTGAAATTCTGCCCCGCTTTCAAGTCCCCTACGCAGGCTTACTTCAATATACTTTTGGAAGATAGCTGTCATTTATAACTCTGCAGGTTTGTGAATTACAGTGCCCCTGAGCTCCTTTCTTCAACTCGCTTTCTTGTGAGCTGGGCACAAAACCGCAGGATTGCTTCAGGCCCTAATCTGTTTCCAGCAGGGCACACTGAGCCTTTGTTTAATTCCTCTTCCTGGTGGGCAATGAGCGTTACATTTGCCCGTGCAGACACCTACAGCTAGTCTCTCATTGGTTATCCCTATTCCTGTTCATCTTGCACAGAAATTGCAAGCTGTGCCAAAGAGGAGGTTAAAGGCACTGACTCTCTAAGCGGGGAGAGTGTTAGTAAAGCATCTGGAATGGTGAACCCGAGGACCAGGATACGAAAACTGAGATGCATTTTAAATCGTTTCCCAATCACACGGTGGACGATACTCTGGGTTTCCCATGCATGTTTTAGCTGGAGGAAGAATCCCTTGAACCTGGAGAGTTGGGACCCATGGAATGGGTACCATGCAGTATGACTTCAAAGGGTCTGCATTTGCTCACCGACACTCACCAATGCTATCAGCCTGAAGTGTCCAGCCTTATGTCTCAACCAGCTCTGGGTGTAGATGTGGTCAATCCCGGTTGCATCACATGCCCTGAGTGAATTATTTAAGAATTGCTCTCTATTTCACTGTCTTTGTGATTTGTTTTCGAAATTTATTTTTATAATGGGATTTATCGGATTTTCACTGCTGCGTTTTGGCCGCTGTACACACGCTTGATTCTCTTATGGAGACATATATATCCATGGGTTTTAAGATTCTTCCTAGTCAGGTATATTCCTAGGCGTTGAATATGTGGTTTTGGGTCCATTTCGTTGAGCAAGGAGTAGGTCTTGTCTATTACATATTTGGCTTATGGAAAGTTATCTGTGCTAATTCCAGTCTCTGGTTTTATGAAGCATCCCAACGCACCTTTCCCCATAAGCAAGCACTAGTTGGTTTTCTAAATTTGAGACCCTGTTCTGTTTTGTAATTCAGTTCATGTGTAGTCAAGTTTACATTCCGTGTATTAGTGATATCTTATGATGTTTCTTTTTCTGTGTGACGTAGTTCACGTAGAATCACCGTACCTGCATCCACTCACTATGCCGCTACGGGCCTGATGACACAGATTTCATTGCTGAGTGATATTGCATTGTACGTACGTGCCACAACTTCTTTATCCATTTTTTGCTTTCTGGGATATTTACCTGATACTGTTGACGAGCTTCTTGTGAACACAGCCATCCCAAATATTGGGGTGGCTGTCTGTTTTTGATTTTAATTTCCGTAAGCTATAGGACCATAAGTGGAAGTGCCATAGGCTGTGTTGCTTTGTTTCTTACGTGTTTCAGGAAACACCATACACTTCTCCGGGTGGCTGCTGGCAATTTACATCCTGCCAATCAGCATAACAAGGCTCCCTGTTCTCCATATCCTGTCCTACCTTTCTGGATTTTACACTTTTTTCAGATGGCCCTTTTGCCCGGGGGGGGGGGGGCAGTGAGACTTCTTTGTAGTGCAGATTTCCTTTACAGGATTGCTTGGTTGGCCAAAAAGGGCGTATGTGTTTTTTTCCTGAATATATTCAGGAAAAAACGCATACGCCCTTATGGCCAAGTGCATCATTGTCGACGTTCTGCCTCTTTTCCTATGCTTTCAGGGCAATTCCCGTCTACCCCCTGCAATCGTTTTCCAGAAATTTTGCCCCCCTTTCAAGTCCCCTTCGCAGGCTTACTTCAATATATTTTTGGAGGATAGCTGTCATTTATAACTCTGTAGGTTTGTGAATTACAGTGCCCCTGAGCTCCTTTCTTCAACTCGCTTTCTTGTGAGCTGGGCACAAAACCGCAGGATTGCTTAAGGCCCTAATCTGTTCCGGCAGGGCACACTGAGCCTTTGGTTAATTCCTCTTCCTGGTGGGAAATGAGCGTTACATTTGCCCGTACAGACACCTATAGCTAGTCTCTCATTGGTTCTCCCTATTCCTGTTCACCTTGCACAGAAATTGCAAGCTGTGCGAAACAGGAGGTTAAAGGCACTGACTCTCCAAGCGGGGAGAGTGTTAGTAAAGCATCTGGAATGGTGAACCCGAGGACCAGGATACGAAAACTGAGATGCATTTTAAATCGTTTCCCAATCACACGGTGGACCATACTGTGGGTTTCCCATGCATGTTTTAGCTGGAGGAAGAATCCCTTGAACCTGAAGAGTTGGGACCCATGGAATAGGTACCATGCAGTATGACTTCAAAGGGTCTGCATTTGCTCACCGAAACTCACCAATGCTATCAGCCTGTAGTGTCCAGCCTTATGTCTCAACCAGCTCTGGGTGTAGATGTGGTCAATCCCGGTTGCATCACATGCCCTGAGTGAATTATTTAAGAATTGCTCTCTATTTCACTGTCTTTGTGTTTTGTTTTCGAAATTTATTTTGATAATGGGATTTATCGTATTTTCACTGCTGCGTATCGGCCGCTGTACACACGCTTGATTCTCTTACGGAGACATATATATCCATGGGATTTAAGATTCTTCCTAGTCAGGTATATTCCTATGCGTTGAATGTGTGGTGTTGGGTCCATTTCGTTGAGCAAGGAGTAGGTCTTGTCTATTACATATTTGGCTTATGGAAAGTTATCTGTGCTAATTTCAGTCTCTGGTTTTATGCAGCACCCCAAGGCACCTTTCCCCATAAGCAAGCACTAGTTGGTTTTCTAAATTTGAGACCCTGTTCTGTTTTGTAATTCAGTTCATGTGTAGTCAAGTTTACATTCCGTGTATTAGTGATATCTTATGATGTTTCTTTTTCTGTGTGACGTAGTTCACGTAGAATCACCGTACCTGCATCCACTCACTATGCCGCTACGGGCCTGATGACACAGATTTCATTGCTGAGTGATATTGCATTGTACGTACGTGCCACAACTTCTTTATCCATTTTTTGCTTTCTGGGATATTTACCTGATACTGTAGACGAGCTTCTTGTGAACACAGCCGTCCCAAATATTGGGGTGGCTGTCTGTTTTTGATTTTAATTTCCGTAAGCTATAGGACCATAAGTGGAAGTGCCATAGGCTGTGTTGCTTTGTTTCTTACGTGTTTCAGGAAACACCATACACTTCTCCAGGGTGGCTGCTGGCAATTTACATCCTGCCAATCAGCATAACAAGGCTCCCTGTTCTCCATATCCTGTCCTACCTTTCTGGATTTTACACTTTTTTCAGATGGCCCTTTTGCCCGGGGGGCAGTGAGACTTCATTGTAGTGCAGATTTCCTTTACAGGCTTGCTTGTTTGGCCAAAAAGGGCGTATGCGTTTTTTCCAGAATATATTCAGGAAAAAACGCATACGCCCTTTTTGGCCAAGTGCATCATTGTCGACGTTGTGCCTCTTTTCCTATGCTTTCAGGGCAATTCCAGTCTACCCCCTGCAATCGTTTTCCTGAAATCTGCCCCGCTTTCAAGTGCCCTTCGCAGGCTTACTTCAATATATTTTTGGAGGATAGCTGTCATTTATAACTCTGCAGGTTTGTGAATTACAGTGCCCCTGAGCTCCTTTCTTCAACTCGCTTTCCTGTGAGCTGGGCACAAAACCGCAGGATTGCTTCAGGCCCTAATCTGTTTTCAGCAGGGCACGCTGAGCCTTTGTTTAATTCCTCTTCCTGGTGGGCAATGAGCGTTACATTTGCCCGTGCAGACACCTACAGCTAGTCTCTCATTGGTTCTCCCTATTCCTGTTCATCTTGCACAGAAATGGCAAGCTGTGCCAAACAGGAGGTTAAAGGCACTGACTCTCCAAGCGGGGAGAGTGTTACTAAAGCATCTGGAATGGTGAACCCGAGAACCAGGATACGAAAACTGAGATGCATTTTAAATCGTTTCCCAATCACACGGTGGACGATACTCTGGATTTCCCATGCATGTTTTAGCTGGAGGAAGAATCCCTTGAACCTGGAGAGTTGGGACCCATGGAATTGGTACCATGCAGTATGACTTCAAAGGGTCTGCATTTGCTCACCGAAACTCACCAATGCTATCAGCCTGAAGTGTCCAGCCTTATGTCTCAACCAGCTCTGGGTGTAGATGTGGTAAATCCCGGTTGCATCACATGCCCTGAGTGAATTATTTAAGAATTGCTCTCTATTTCACTGTCTTTGTGTTTTGTTTTCGAAATTTATTTTGATAATGGGATTTATCGGATTTTCACTGCTGCATTTCGGCCGCTGTACACACGCTTGATTCTCTTATGGAGACATATATATCCATGGGTTTTAAGATTCTTCCTAGTCAGGTATATTCCTAGGCGTTGAATATGTGGTGTTGGGTCCATTAGTTGAGCAAGGAGTAGGTCTTGTCTATTACATATTTGGCTTATGGAAAGTTATCTGTGCTAATTTCAGTCTCTGGTTTTATGCAGCACCCAAACGCACCTTTCCCCATAAGCAAGCACTAGTTGGTTTTCTAAATTTGAGACCCTGTTCTGTTTTGTAATTCAGTTCATGTGTAGTCAAGTTTACATTCCGTGTATTAGTGATATCTTATGATGTTTCTTTTTCTGTGTGACGTAGTTCACGTAGAATCACCGTACCTGCATCCATTCACTATGCCGCTACGGGCCTGATGACACAGATTTCATTGCTGAGTGATACTGCATTGCACGTATGTGCCACAACTTCTTTATCCATTTTTTGCTTTCTGGGATATTTACCTGGTACTGTAGACGAGCTTCTTGGGAACACAGCCGTCCCAAACTTTAGGGTGGCTCTCTGTTTTTTATTTTAATTTCCCTAAGGAATAGGACCATAAGTGCAATTGCCATAGGCTGTGTTGCTTTATTTCTTACGTGTTTCAGGAAACACCATACACTTCTCCAGGGTGGCTGTTGGCAATTTACATCCTGCCAATCAGCATAACAAGGCTCCCTGTTCTCCATATCCTGTCCTACCTTTCTGGATTTTACACTTTTTTCAGATGGCCCTTTTGCCCGGGGGGCAGTGAGACTTCATTGTAGTGCAGATTTCCTTTACAGGCTTGCTTGGTTGGCTAAAAAGGGCGTATGCGTTTTTCCCTGAATATATTCAGGAAAAAACTCATACGCCCTTTTTGGCCAAGTGCATCATTGTCGACGTTCTGCCTCTTTTCCTATGCTTTCAGGGCAATTCCAGTCTACCCCCTGCAATCGTTTTCCTGAAATTCTGCCCCGCTTTCAAGTCCCCTTCGCAGGCTTACTTCAATATATTTTTGGAGGATAGCTGTCATTTATAACTCTGCAGGTTTGTGAAGTACAGTGCCCCTGAGCTCCTTTCTTCAACTCGCTTTCTTGTGAGCTGGGCACAAAACCGCAGGATTGCTTCAGGCCCTAATCTGTTTACGGCAGGGCATGCTGAGCCTTTGGTTAATTCCTCTTCCTGGTGGGAAAGGAGCGTTACATTTGCCGGTGCAGACACCTACAGCTAGTCTCTCATTGATTCTCCCTATTCCTGTTCATCTTGCACAGAAATTGCAAGCTGTGCCAAACAGGAGGTTAAAGGCACTGACTCTCCAAGCAGGGAGAGTGTTAGTAAAGCATCTGGAATGGTGAACCCGAGGACCAGGATACGAAAACTGAGATGCATTGTAAATCGTTTCCCAATCACACGGTGGACCATACTGTGGGTTTCCCATGCATGTTTTAGCTGGAGGAAGAATCCCTTGAACCTGAAGAGTTGGGACCCATGGAATAGGTACCATGCAGTATGACTTCAAAGGGTCTGCATTTGCTCACCGAAACTCACCAATGCTATCAGCCTGAAGTGTCCAGCCTTATGTGTCAACCAGCTCTGGGTGTAGATGTGGTCAATCCCGGTTGCACCACATTCCCTGAGTGAATTATTTAAGAATTGCTCTCTATTTCACTGTCTTTGTGTTTTGTTTCGAAATTTATTTTGATAATGGGATTTATCGGATTTTCACTGCTGCGTTTCGGCCGCTGTACACACGCTTGATTCTCTTACGGAGACATATATATCCATGGGTTTTAAGATTCTTCCTAGTCAGGTATATTCCTAGGCGTTGAATATGTGGTGTTGAGTCCATTTCGCTGAGCAAGGAGTAGGTCTTGTCTATTACATATTTGGCTTATGGAATGTTATCTGTGCTAATTTCAGTCTCTGGTTTTATGCAGCACCCCAAGGCACCTTTCCCCATAAGCAAGCACTAGTTGGTTTTCTAAATTTGAGACCCTGTTCTGTTTTGTAATTCAGTTCATGTGTAGTCAAGTTTACATTCCGTGTATTAGTGATATCTTATGATGTTTCTTTTTCTGTGTGACGTAGTTCACGTAGAATCACCGTACCTGCATCCTCTTACTATGCCGCTACGGGCCTGATGACACAGATTTCATTGCTGAGTGATACTGCATTGCACGTACGTGCCACAACCTCTTTATCCATTTTTTGCCTTCTGGGATATTTACCTGATATTGTAGACGAGCTTCTTGTGAACACAGCCGTCCCAAATATTGGGGTGGCTGTCTGTTTTTGATTTTAATTTCCGTAAGCTATAGGACCATAAGTGGAAGTGCCATAGGCTGTGTTGCTTTGTTTCTTACGTGTTTCAGGAAACACCATACACTTCTCCAGGGTGGCTGCTGGCAATTTACATCCTGCCAATCAGCATAACAAGGCTCCCTGTTCTCCATATCCTGTCCTACCTTTCTGGATTTTACACTTTTTTCAGATGGCCCTTTTGCCCGGGGGGCAGTGAGACTTCATTGTAGTGCAGATTTCCTTTACAGGCTTGCTTGGTTGGCCGAAAAGGGCGTATGCGTTTTTTCCTGAATATATTCAGGAAAAAACGCATACGCCCTTTTTGGCCAAGTGCATCATTGTCGACGTTCTGCCTCTTTTCCTATGCTTTCAGGGCAATTCCAGTCTACCCCCTGCAATCGTTTTCCTGAAATTCTGCCCCGCTTTCAAGTCCCCTTCGCAGGCTTACTTCAATATATTTTTGGAGGATAGCTGTCATTTATAACTCTGCAGGTTTGTGAATTACAGTGCCCCTGAGCTCCTTTCTTCAACTCGCTTTCCTGTGAGCTGGGCACAAAACCGCAGGATTGCTTCAGGCCCTAATCTGTTTTCAGCAGGGCACGCTGAGCCTTTGTTTAATTCCTCTTCCTGGTGGGAAATGAGCGTTACGTTTGCCCGTGCAGACACCTACAGCTAGTCTCTCATTGGTTCTCCCTATTCCTGTTCATCTTGCACAGAAATTGCAAGCTGGGCCAAACAGGAGGTTAAAGGCACTGACTCTCCAAGCAGGGAGAGTGTTAGTAAAGCATCTGGAATGGTGAACCCGAGGACCAGGATACGAAAACTGAGATGCATTTTAAATCATTTCCCAATCACACGGTGGACCATACTGTGGGTTTCCCATGAATGTTTTAGCTGGAGGAAGAATGCCTTGAACCTGGAGAGTTGGGACCCATGGAATAGGTACCATGCAGTATGACTTCAAAGGGTCTGCATTTGCTCACCGAAACTCACCAATGCTATCAGCCTGAAGTGTCCAGCCTTATGTGTCATCCAGCTCTGGGTGTAGATGTGGTCCATCCCGGTTGCATCACATGCCCTGAGTGAATTATTTAAGAATTGCTCTCTATTTCACTGTCTTTGTATTTTGTTTTCGAAATTTATTTTGATAATGGGATTTATCGGATTTTCACTGCTGCGTTTCGGCCGCTGTACACACGCTTGATTCTCTTACAGAGACATATATATCCATGGGTTTTAAGATTCTTCCTAGTCAGGTATATTCCTAGGCGTTGAATATGTGGTGTTGAGTCCATTTCGTTGAGCAAGGAGTAGGTCTTGTCTATTACATATTTGGCTTATGGAAAGTTATCTGTGCTAATTTCAGTCTCTGGTTTTATGCAGCACCCCAAGGCACCTTTCCCCATAAGCAAGCACTAGTTGGTTTTCTAAATTTGAGACCCTGTTCTGTTTTGTAATTCAGTTCATGTGTAGTCAAGTTTACATTCCGTGTATTAGTGATATCTTATGATGTTTCTTTTTCTGTGTGACGTAGTTCACGTAGAATCACCGTACCTGCATCCACTCACTATGCCGCTACGGGCCTGATGACACAGATTTCATTGCTGAGTGATACTGCATTGTACGTACGTGCCACAACTTCTTTATCCATTTTTTGCTTTCTGGGATATTTACCTGGTACTGTAGACGAGCTTCTTGGGAACACAGCCGTCCCAAACTTTGGGGTGGCTCTCTGTTTTTGATTTTAATTTCCCTAAGGAATAGGACCATAAGTGCAATTGCCATAGGCTGTGTTGCTTTATTTCTTACGTGTTTCAGGAAACACCATACACTTCTCCAGGGTGGCTGTTGGCAATTTACATCCTGCCAATCAGCATAACAAGGCTCCCTGTTCTCCATATCCTGTCCTACCTTTCTGGATTTTACACTTTTTTCAGATGGCCCTTTTGCCCGGGGGGCAGTGAGACTTCATTGTAGTGCAGATTTCCTTTACAGGCTTGCTTGGTTGGCCAAAAAGGGCGTATGCGTTTTTCCCTGAATATATTCAGGAAAAAACGCATACGCCCTTTTTGGCCAAGTGCATCATTGTCGAAGTTCTGCCTCTTTTCCTATGCTTTCAGGGCAATTCCAGTCTACCCCCTGCAATCGTTTTCCTGAAATTCTGCCCCGCTTTCAAGTCCCCTTCGCAGGCTTACTTCAATATATTTTTGGAGGATAGCTGTCATTTATAACTCTGCAGGTTTGTGAATTACAGTGCCCCTGAGCTCCTTTCTTCAACTCGCTTTCTTGTGAGCTGGGCACAAAACCGCAGGATTGCTTCAGGCCCTAATCTGTTTCCGGCAGGGCATGCTGAGCCTTTGGTTAATTCCTCTTCCTGGTGGGAAATGAGCGTTACATTTGCCCGTGCAGACACCTACAGCTAGTCTCTCATTGGTTCTCCCTATTCCTGTTCATCTTGCACAGAAATTGCAAGCTGTGCCAAACAGGAGGTTAAAGGCACTGACTCTCCAAGCAGGGAGAGTGTTAGTAAAGCATCTGGAATGGTGAACCCGAGGACCAGGATACGAAAACTGAGATGCATTGTAAATCGTTTCCCAATCACACGGTGGACCATACTGTGGGTTTCCCATGAATGTTTTAGCTGGAGGAAGAATCCCTTGAACCTGAAGAGTTGGGACCCATGGAATAGGTACCATGCAGTATGACTTCAAAGGGTCTGCATTTGCTCACCGAAACTCACCAATGCTATCAGCCTGAAGTGTCCAGCCTTATGTGTCAACCAGCTCTGGGTGTAGATGTGGTCAATCCCGGTTGAATCACATTCCCTGAGTGAATTATTTAAGAATTGCTCTCTATTTCACTGTCTTTGTGTTTTGGTTCGAAATTTATTTTGATAATGGGATTTATCGGATTTTCACTGCTGCGTTTCGGCCGCTGTACACACGCTTGATTCTCTTACGGAGACATATATATCCATGGGTTTTAAGATTCTTCCTAGTCAGGTATATTCCTAGGCTTTGAATATGTGGTGTTGAGTCCATTTCGTTGAGCAAGGAGTAGGTCTTGTCTATTACATATTTGTCTTATGGAATGTTATCTGTGCTAATTTCCGTCTCTGCTTTTATGCAGCACCCCAAGGCACCTTTCCCCATAAGCAAGCACTAGTTGGTTTTCTAAATTTGAGACCCTGTTCTGTTTTGTAATACAGTTCATGTGTAGTCAAGTTTACATTCCGTGTATTAGTGATATCTTATGATGTTTCTTTTTCTGTGTGATGTAGTTCACGTAGAATCACCGTACCTGCATCCACTCACTATGCCGCTACGGGCCTGATGACACAGATTTCATTGCTGAGTGATATTGCATTGTACGTACGTGCCACAACTTCTTTATCCATTTTTTGCTTTCTGGGATATTTACCTGATACTGTAGACGAGCTTCTTGTGAACACAGCCGTCCCAAATATTGGGGTGGCTGTCTGTTTTTGATTTTAATTTCCGTAAGCTATAGGACCATAAGTGGAAGTGCCATAGGCTGTGTTGCTTTGTTTCTTACGTGTTTCAGGAAACACCATACACTTCTCCAGGGTGGCTGCTGGCAATTTACATCCTGCCAATCAGCATAACAAGGCTCCCTGTTCTCCATATCCTGTCCTACATTTCTGGATTTTACACTTTTTTCAGATGGCCCTTTTGCCCGGGGGGCAGTGAGACTTCATTGTAGTGCAGATTTCCTTTACAGGCTTGCTTGGTTGGCCAAAAAGGGCGTATGCGTTTTTTCCTGAATATATTCAGGAAAAAACGCATACGCCCTTTTTGGCCAAGTGCATCATTGTCAACGTTCTGCCTCTTTTCCTATGCTTTCAGGGCAATTCCAGTCTACCCCCTGCAATCGTTTTCCTGAAATTCTGCCCCGCTTTCAAGTCCCCTTCGCAGGCTTACTTCAATATATTTTTGGAGGATAGCTGTCAATTATAACTCTGCAGGTTTGTGAATTACAGTGCCCCTGAGCTCCTTTCTTCAACTCGCTTTCTTGTGAGCTGGGCACAAAACCGCAGGATTGCCTCAGGCCCTATACTGTTTCCAGCAGGGAACACTGAGCCTTTGTTTAATTCCTCTTCCTGGTGGGCAATGAGCGTTACATTTGCCCGTGCAGACACCTACAGCTAGTCTCTCATTGGTTCTCCCTATTCCTGTTCATCTTGCACAGAAATTGCAAGCTGTGCCAAACAGGAGGTTAAAGGCACTGACTCTCCAAGCGGGGAGAGTGTTAGTAAAGCATCTGGAATGGTGAACCCGAGGACCAGGATACGAAAACTGAGATGCATTTTAAATCGTTTCCCAATCACACGGTGGACGATACTCTGTGTTTCCCATGCATGTTTTAGCTGGAGGAAGAATCCCTTGAACCTGGACAGTTGGGACCCATGGAATGGGTACCATGCAGTATGACTTCAAAGGGTCTGCATTTGCTCACCGAAACTCACCAATGCTATCAGGCTGAAGTGTCCAGCCTTATGTCTCAACCAGCTCTGGGTGTAGATGTGGTCAATCCCGGTTGCATCACATGCCCTGAGTGAATTATTTAAGAATTGCTCTCTATTTCACTGCCTTTGTGTTTTGTTTTCGAAATTTATTTTGATAATGGGATTTATCGGATTTTCACTGCTGCGTTTCGGCCGCTGTACACACGCTTGATTCTCTTACGGAGACATATATATCCATGGGTTTTAAGATTCTTCCTAGTCAGGTATATTCCTAGGCGTTGAATATGTGGTGTTGAGTCCATTTCGTTGAGCAAGGAGTAGGTCTTGTCTATTACATATTTGGCTTATGGAATGTTATCTGTGCTAATTTCAGTCTCTGGTTTTATGCAGCACCCCAACGCACCTTTCCCCATAAGCAAGCACTAGTTGGTTTTCTAAATTTGAGACCCTGTTCTGTTTTGTAATTCAGTTCATGTGTAGTCAAGTTTACATTCCGTGTATTAGTGATATCCTATGATGTTTCTTTTTCTGTGTGACGTAGTTCACGTAGAATCACCGTACCTGCATCCACTCACTATGCCGCTACGGGCCTGATGACACAGATTTCATTGCTGAGTGATATTGCATTGTACGTACGTGCCACAACTTCTTTATCCATATTTTGCTTTCTGGGATATTTACCTGATACTGTAGACGAGCTTCTTGTGAACACAGCTGTCCCAAATATTGGGGTGGCTGTCTGTTTTTGATTTTAATTTCCGTAAGCTATAGGACCATAAGTGGAAGTGCCATAGGCTGTGTTGCTTTGTTTCTTACCTGTTTCAGGAAACACCATACACTTCTCCAGGGTGGCTGCTGGCAATTTACATCCTGCCAATCAGCATAACAAGGCTCCCTGTTCTCCATATCCTGTCCTACCTTTCTGGATTTTACACTTTTTTCAGATGGCCCTTTTGCCCGGGGGGGCAGTGAGATTTCATTGTAGTGCAGATTTCCTTTACAGGCTTGCTTGGTTGGCCAAAAAGGGCGTATGCGTTTTTTCCTGAATATATTCAGGAAAAAACGCATACGCCCTTTTTGGCCAAGTGCATCATTGTCGACGTTCTGCCTCTTTTCCTATGCTTTCAGGGCAATTCCAGTCTACCCCCTGCAATCGTTTTTCTGAAATTCAGCCCCGCTTTCAAGTCCCCTTCGCAGACTTACTTCAATATATTTTTGGAGGATAGCTGTCAATTATAACTCTGCAGGTTTGTGAATTACAGTGCCCCTGAGCTCCTTTCTTCAACTCGCTTTCTTGTGAGCTGGGCACAAAACGCAGGATTGCTTCAGGCCCTAATCTGTTTCCAGCAGGGCACACTGAGCCTTTGTTTAATTCCTCTTCCTGGTGGGCAATGAGCGTTACATTTGCCCGTGCAGACACCTACAGCTAGTCTCTCATTGGTTCTCCCTATTCCTGTTCATCTTGCACAGAAATTGCAAGCTGTGCCAAACAGGAGGTTAAAGGCACTGACTCTCCAAGCGGGGAGAGTGTTAGTAAAGCATCTGGAATGGTGAACCCGAGGACCAGGAAACGAAAACTGAGATGCATTTTAAATCATTTCCCAATCACACGGTGGACGATACTCTGGGTTTCCCATGCATGTTTTAGCTGGAGGAAGAATCCCTTGAACCTGGAGAGTTGGGACCCATGGAATGGGTACCATGCAGTATGACTTCGAAGGTTCTGCATTTGCTCACCGAAACTCACCAATGCTATCAGCATGAAGTGTCCAGCCTTATGTCTCAACCAGCTCTGGGTGTAGATGTGGTCAATCCCGGTTGCATCACATGCCCTGAATGAATTAGTTAAGAATTGCTCTCTATTTCACTGTCTTTGTGTTTTGTTTTCGAAATTTATTTTGATAATGGGATTTATCGGATTTTCACTGCAGCGTTTCGGCCACTGTACACACGCTTGATTCTCTTACGGAGACATATATATCCATGGGTTTTAAGATTCTTCCTAGTCAGGTATATTCCTAGGCGTTGAATATGTGGTGTTGGGTCCATTTCATTGAGCAAGGAGTAGGTCTTGTCTATTACATATTTGGCTTATGGAAAGTTATCTGTGCTAATTTCAGTCTCTGGTTTTATGCAGCCCCCCAAGGCACCTTTCCCCATAAGCAAGCACTAGTTGGTTTTCTAAATTTGAGACCCTGTTCTTTTTTGTAATTCAGTTCATGTGTAGTCAAGTTTACATTCCGTGTATTAGTGATATCTTATGATGTTTCTTTTTCTGTGTGACGTAGTTCACGTAGAATCACCGTACCTGCATCCACTCACTATGCCGCTACGGGCCTGATGACACAGATTTCACTGCTGAGTGATATTGCATTGTACGTACGTGCCACAACTTCTTTATCCATTTTTTGCTTTCTGGGATATTTACCTGATACTGTAGACGAGCTTCTTGTGAACACAGCCGTTCCAAATATTGGGGTGGCTGTCTGTTTTTGATTTTAATTTCCGTAAGCTATAGGACCATAAGTGGATGTGCCATAGGCTGTGTTGCTTTGTTTCTTACGTGTTTCAGGAAACACCATACACTTCTCCAGGGTGGCTGCTGGCAATTTACATCCTGCCAATCAGCATAACAAGGCTCCCTGTTCTCCATATCCTGTCCTACCTTTCTGGATTTTACACTTTTTTCAGATGGCCCTTTTGCCCGGGGGGGCAGTGAGATTTCATTGTAGTGCAGATTTCCTTTACAGGCTTGCTTGGTTGGCCAACAAGGGCGTATGCGTTTTTTCCTGAATATATTCAGGAAAAAACGCATACGCCCTTTTTGGCCAAGTGCATCATTGTCGACGTTGTGCCTCTTTTCCTATGCTTTCAGGGCAATTCCAGTCTACCCCCTGCAATCGTTTTCCTGAAATTCTGCCCTGCTTTCAAGTCCCCTTCGCAGGCTTACTTCAATATATTTTTGGAGGATAGCTGTCATTTATAACTCTGCAGGTTTGTGAAGTACAGTGCCCCTGAGCTCCTTTCTTCAACTCGCTTTCTTGTGAGCTGGGCACAAAACCGCAGGATTGCTTCAGGCCCTAAACTGTTTCCAGCAGGGCACACTGAGCCTTTGTTTAATTCCTCTTCCTGGTGGGCAATGAGCGTTACATTTGCCCGTGCAGACACCTACAGCAAGTCTCTCATTGGTTCTCCCTATTCCTGTTCATCTTGCACAGAAATGGCAAGCTGTGCGAAACAGGAGGTTAAAGGCACTGACTCTCCAAGCGGGGAGAGTGTTAGTAAAGCATCTGGAATGGTGAACCCGAGGACCAGGATACGAAAACTGAGATGCATTTTAAATCGTTTCCCAATCACACGGTGGACGATACTCTGGGTTTCCCATGCATGTTTTAGCTGGAGGAAGAATGCCTTTAACCTGGAGAGTTGGGACCCATGGAATGGGTACCATGCAGTATGATTTCAAAGGGTCTGCATTTGCTCACCGAAACTCACCAGTGCTATCAGCCTGAAGTGTCCAGCCTTATGTCTCAACCAGCTCTGGGTGTAGATGTGGTCAATCCCGGTTGCATCACATGACCTGAGTGAATTATTTAAGAATTGCTCTCTATTTCACTGTCTTTGTGTTCTGTTTTCGAAATTTATTTTGATAATGGGATTTATCGGATTTTCACTGCTGCATTTCCGCCGCTGTACACACGCTTGATTCTCTTACGGAGACATATATATCCATGGGTTTTAAGATTCTTCCTAGTCAGGTATATTCCTAGGCGTTGAATATGTGGTGTTGAGTCCATTTCGTTGAGCAAGGAGTAGGTCTTGTCTATTACATATTTGGCTTATGGAATGTTATCTGTGCTAATTTCAGTCTCTGGTTTTATGCAGCACCCCAACGCACCTTTCCCCATAAGCAAGCACTAGTTGGTTTTCTAAATTTGAGACCCTGTTCTGTTTTGTAATTCAGTTCATGTGTAGTCAAGTTTACATTCCGTGTATTAGTGATATCTTATGATGTTTCTTTTTCTGTGTGACGTAGTTCACGTAGAATTACCGTACCTGCATCCACTCACTATGCCGCTACGGGCCTGATGACACAGATTTCATTGCTGAGTGATATTGCATTGTACGTACGTGCCACAAGTTCTTTATCCATTTTTTGCTTTCTGGGATATTTACCTGATACTGTAGACGAGCTTCTTGTGAACACAGCCGTCCCAAATATTGGGGTGGCTGTCTGTTTTTGATTTTAATTTCCGTAAGCTATAGGACCATAGGTGGAAGTGCCATAGGCTGTGTTGCTTTGTTTCTTACGTGTTTCAGGAAACACCATACACTTCTCCAGGGTGGCTGCTGGCAATTTACATCCTGCCAATCAGCATAACAAGTCTCCCTGTTCTCCATATCCTGTCCTACCTTTCTGGATTTTACACTTTTTTCAGATGGCCCTATTGCCCGGGGGGGGGGCAGTGAGATTTCATTGTAGTGCAGATTTCCTTTACAGGCTTGCTTGGTTGGCCAAAAAGGGCGTATGCGTTTTTTCCTGAATATATTCAGGAAAAAACGCATACGCCCTTTTTGGCCAAGTGCATCATTGTCGACGTTGTGCCTCTTTTCCTATGCTTTCAGGGCAATTCCAGTCTACCCCCTGCAATCGTTTTCCTGAAATTCAGCCCCGCTTTCAAGTCCCCTTCGCAGGCTTACTTCAATATATTTTTGGAGGATAGCTGTCATTTATAACTCTGCAGGTTTGTGAAGTACAGTGCCCCTGAGCTCCTTTCTTCAACTCGCTTTCTTGTGAGCTGGGCACAAAACCGCAGGATTGCTTCAGGCCCTAATCTGTTTCCAGCAGGGCACACTGAGCCTTTGTTTAATTCCTCTTCCTGGTGGGCAATGAGCGTTACATTTGCCCGTGCAGACACCTACAGCTAGTCTCTCATTGGTTCTCCCTATTCCTGTTCATCTTGCACAGAAATGGCAAGCTGTGCCAAACAGGAGGTTAAAGGCACTGACTCTCCAAGCGGGGAGAGTGTTAGTAAAGCATCTGGAATGGTGAACCCGAGGACCAGGAAACGAAAACTGAGATGCATTTTAAATCATTTCCCAATCACACGGTGGACGATACTCTGGGTTTCCCATGCATGTTTTAGCTGGAGGAAGAATCCCTTGAACCTGGACAGTTGGGACCCATGGAAGGGGTACCATGCAGTATGACTTCAAAGGGTCTGCATTTGCTCACCGAAACTCACCAGTGCTATCAGCCTGAAGTGTCCAGCCTTATGTCTCAACCAGCTCTGGGTGTAAATGTGGTCAATACCGGTTGCATCACATGCCCTGAGTGAATTAGTTAAGAATTGCTCTCTATTTCACTGTGTTTGTGTTTTGTTTTCGAAATTTATTTTGATAATGGGATTTATCGGATTTTCACTGCTGCGTTTCGGCCACTGTACACACGCTTGATTCTCTTACGGAGACATATATATCCATGGGTTTTAAGATTCTTCCTAGTCAGGTATATTCCTAGGCGTTGAATATGTGGTGTTGAGTCCATTTCGTTGAGCAAGGAGTAGGTCTTGTCTATTACATATTTGGCTTATGGAATGTTATCTGTGCTAATTTCAGCCTCTGGTTTTATGCAGCACCCCAACGCACCTTTCCCCATAAGCAAGCACTAGTTGGTTTTCTAAATTTGAGACCCTGTTCTGTTTTGTAATTCAGTTCATGTGTAGTCAAGTTTACATTCCGTGTATTAGTGATATCCTATGATGTTTCTTTTTCTGTGTGACGTAGGTCACGTAGAATCACTGTACCTGCATCCACTTACTATGCCGCTACGGGCCTGATGACACAGATTTCATTGCTGAGTGATATTGCATTGTACGTACGTGCCACAACTTCTTTATCCATTTTTTGCTTTCTGGGATATTTACCTGATACTGTAGACGAGCTTCTTGTGAACACAGCCGTCCCAAATATTGGGGTGGCTGTCTGTTTTTGATTTTAATTTCCGTAAGCTATAGGACCGTAAGTGGAAGTGCCATAGGCTGTGTTGCTTTGTTTCTTATGTGTTTCAGGAAACACCATACACTTCTCCAGGGTGGCTGCTGGCAATTTACATCCTGCCAATCAGCATAACAAGGCTCCCTGTTCTCCATATCCTGTCCTACCTTTCTGGATTTTACACTTTTTTCAGATGGCCCTTTTGTCCGGGGGGGCAGTGAGATTTCATTGTAGTGCAGATTTCCTTTACAGGCTTGCTTGGTTGGCCAAAAGGGCGTATGCGTTTTTTCCTGAATATATTCAGGAAAAAACGCATACGCCCTATTTGGCCAAGTGCATCATTGTCGACGTTGTGCCTCTTTTCCTATGCTTTCAGGGCAATTCCAGTCTACCCCCTGCAATCGTTTTCCTGAAATTCTGCCCCGCTTTCAAGTCCCCTTCGCAGGCTTACTTCAATATATTTTTGGAGGATAGCTGTCATTTATAACTCTGCAGGTTTGTGAAGTACAGTGCCCCTGAGCTCCTTTCTTCAACTCGCTTTCTTGTGAGCTGGGCACAAAACCGCAGGATTGCTTCAGGCCCTAATCTGTTTCCAGCAGGGCACACTGAGCCTTTGTTTAATTCCTCTTCCTGGTGGGCAATGAGCGTTACATTTGCCCGTGCAGACACCTACAGCTAGTCTCTCATTGGTTCTCCCTATTCCTGTTCATCTTGCAGAGAAATGGCAAGCTGTGCCAAACAGGAGGTTAAAGGCACTGACTCTCCAAGCGGGGAGAGTGTTAGTAAAGCATCTGGAAGGGTGAACACGAGGACCAGGATACGAAAACTGAGATGCATTTTAAATCGTTTCCCAATCACACGGTAGACGATACTCTGTGTTTCCCATGCATGTTTTAGGTGGAGGAAGAATACCTTGAACCTGGAGAGTTGGGACCCATGGAATGGGTACCATGCAGTATGACCTCAAAGGGTCTGCATTTGCTCACCGAAACTCACCAATGCTATCAGCCTGAAGTGTCCAGCCTTATGTCTCAACCAGCTCTGGGTGTAGATGTGGTCAATCCCGGTTGCGTCACATGCTCTGAGTGAATTATTCAAGAATTGCTCTCTATTTCACTGTCTTTGTTTTCGAAATTTATTTTGATAATGGGATTTATCGGATTTTCACTGCTGCGTTTCGGCCGCTGTACACACACTTGATTCTCTTACGGAGACATATATATCCATGGGTTTTAAGATTCTTCCTAGTCAGCTATATTCCTAGGCGTTGAATATGTGGTGTTGGGTCCATTTCGTTGAGCAAGGAGTAGGTCTTTTTTATTACATATTTGGCTTATGGAAAGTTATCTGTGCTAATTTTAGTCTCTGGTTTTATGCAGCAGCCCAAGGCACCTTTCACCATAAGCAAGCACTAGTCGGTTTTCTAAATTTGAGACACTGTTCTGTTTTGTAATTCAGTTCATGTGTAGTCAAGTTTACATTCCGTGTATTAGTGATATCTTATGATGTTTCTTTTTCTGTGTGACGTAGTTCACGTAGAATCACCGTACCTGCATCCACTCACTATGCCGCTACGGGCCTGATGACACAGATTTCATTGCTGAGTGATATTGCATTGTACGTACGTGCCACAACTTCTTTATCCATTTTTTGCTTTCTGGGATATTTACCTGATACTGTAGACGAGCTTCTTGTGAACACAGCCGTCCCAAATATTGGGGTGGCTGTCTGTTTTTGATTTTAATTTCCGTAAGCTATAGGACCATAAGTGGAAGTGCCATAGGCTGTGTTGCTTTGTTTCTTACGTGTTTCAGGAAACACCATACACTTCTCCAGGGTGGCTGCTGGCAATTTACATCCTGCCAATCAGCATAACAAGGCTCCCTGTTCTCCATATCCTGTCCTACCTTTCTGGATTTTACACTTTTTTCAGATGGCCCTTTTGCCCGGGGGGCAGTGAGACTTCATTGTAGTGCAGATTTCCTTTACAGGCTTGCTTGGTTGGCCAAAAAGGGCGTATGCGTTTTTTCCTGAATATATTCAGGAAAAAACGCATACGCCCTTTTTCGCCAAGTGCATCATTGTCGATGTTCTGCCTCTTTTCCTATGCTTTCAGGGCAATTCCAGTCTACCCCCTGCAATCGTTTTCCTGAAATTCTGCCCCGCTTTCAAGTCCCCTTTGCAGGCTTACTTCAATATATTTTTGGAGGAGAGCTGTCATTTATAACTCTGCAGGTTTGTGAATTACAGTGCCCCTGGGCTCCTTTCTTCAACTCGCTTTCTTGTGAGCTGGACACAAAACCAAAGGATTGCTTCAGGCCCTAATCTGTTTTCAGCAGGGCACGCTGAGCCTTTGGTTAATTCCTCTTCCTGGTGGGCAATGAGCATTACATTTGCCCGTGCAGACACCACAGCTAGTCTCTCATTGGTTCTCCCTATTCCTGTTCATCTTGCACAGAAATTGCAAGCTGTGCGAAACAGGAGGTTAAAGGCACTGACTCTCCAAGCGGGGAGAGTGTTAGTAAAGCATCTGGAATGGTGAACCCGAGGACCAGGATACGAAAACTGAGATGCATTTTAAATCGTTTCCCAATCACACGGTGGACGATACTCTGGGTTTCCCATGCATGTTTTAGCTGGAGGAAGAATCCCTTGAACCTGGAGAGTTGGGACCCATTGAATGGGTACCATGCAGTATGACTTCAAAGGGTCTGCATTTGCTCACCGAAACTCACCAATGCTATCAGGCTGAAGTGTCCAGCCTTATGTCTCAACCAGCTCTGGGTGTAGATGTGGTCAATCCCGGTTGCATCACATGCCCTGAGTGAATTATTTAAGAATTGCTCTCTATTTCACTGCCTTTGTGTTTTGTTTTCGAAATTTATTTTGATAATGGGATTTATAGGATTTTCACTGCTGCGTTTCGGCCGCTGTACACACGCTTGATTCTCTTACGGAGACATATATATCCATGGGTTTTAAGATTCTTCCTAGTCAGGTATATTCCTAGGCGTTGAATATGTGGTGTTGAGTCCATTTCGTTGAGCAAGGAGTAGGTCTTGTCTATTACATATTTGGCTTATGGAATGTTATCTGTGCTAATTTCAGTCTCTGGTTTTATGCAGCACCCCAACGCACCTTTCCCCATAAGCAAGCACTAGTTGGTTTTCTAAATTTGAGACCCTGTTCTGTTTTGTAATTCAGTTCATGTGTAGTCAAGTTTACATTCCGTGTATTAGTGATATCCTATGATGTTTCTTTTTCTGTGTGACGTAGTTCACGTAGAATCACCGTACCTGCATCCACTCACTATGCCGCTACGGGCCTGATGACACAGATTTCATTGCTGAGTGATATTGCATTGTACGTACGTGCCACAACTTCTTTATCCATATTTTGCTTTCTGGGATATTTACCTGATACTGTAGACGAGCTTCTTGTGAACACAGCCGTCCCAAATATTGGGGTGGCTGTCTGTTTTTGATTTTAATTTCCGTAAGCTATAGGACCATAAGTGGAAGTGCCATAGGCTGTGTTGCTTTGTTTCTTACCTGTTTCAGGAAACACCATACACTTCTCCAGGGTGGCTGCTGGCAATTTACATCCTGCCAATCAGCATAACAAGGCTCCCTGTTCTCCATATCCTGTCCTACCTTTCTGGATTTTACACTTTTTTCAGATGGCCCTTTTGCCCGGGGGGGCAGTGAGATTTCATTGTAGTGCAGATTTCCTTTACAGGCTTGCTTGGTTGGCCAAAAAGGGCGTATGCGTTTTTTCCTGAATATATTCAGGAAAAAACGCATACGCCCTTTTTGGCCAAGTGCATCATTGTCGACGTTCTGCCTCTTTTCCTATGCTTTCAGGGCAATTCCAGTCTACCCCCTGCAATCGTTTTTCTGAAATTCAGCCCCGCTTTCAAGTCCCCTTCGCAGACTTACTTCAATATATTTTTGGAGGATAGCTGTCATTTATAACTCTGCAGGTTTGTGAAGTACAGTGCCCCGAGCTCCTTTCTTCAACTCGCTTTCTTGTGAGCTGGGCACAAAACCGCAGGATTGCTTCAGGCCCTAATCTGTTTCCAGCAGGGCACACTGAGCCTTTGTTTAATTAATCTTCCTGGTGGGCAATGAGCGTTACATTTGCCCGTGCAGACACCTACAGCTAGTTTCTCATTGGTTCTCCCTATTCCTGTTCATGTTGCACAGAAATTGCAAGCTGTGCGAAACAGGAGGTTAAAGGCACTGACTCTCCAAGTGGGGAGAGTGTTAGTAAAGCATCTGGAATGGTGAACCCGAGGACCAGGAAACGAAAACTGAGATGCATTTTAAATCATTTCCCAATCACACGGTGGACGATACTCTGGGTTTCCCATGCATGTTTTAGCTGGAGGAAGAATCCCTTGAACCTGGAGAGTTGGGACCCATGGAATGGGTACCATGCAGTATGACTTCGAAGGGTCTGCATTTGCTCACCGAAACTCACCAATGCTATCAGCCTGAAGTGTCCAGCCTTATGTCTCACCCAGCTCTGGGTGTAGATGTGGTCAATCCCGGTTGCATCACATGCCCTGAGTGAATTAGTTAAGAATTGCTCTCTATTTCACTGTCTTTGTGTTTTGTTTTCGAAATTTATTTTGATAATGGGATTTATCGGATTTTCACTGCTGCGTTTCGGCCACTGTACACACGCTTGATTCTCTTACGGAGACATATATATCCATGGGTTTTAAGATTCTTCCTAGTCAGGTATATTCCTAGGCGTTGAATATGTGGTGTTGGGTCCATTTCGTTGAGCAAGGAGTAGGTCTTGTCTATTACATATTTGGCTTATGGAAAGTTATCTGTGCTAATTTCAGTCTCTGGTTTTATGCAGCCGCCCAAGGCACCTTTCCCCATAAGCAAGCACTAGTTGGTTTTCTAAATTTGAGACCCTGTTCTTTTTTGTAATTCAGTTCATGTGTAGTCAAGTTTACATTCCGTGTATTAGTGATATCTTATGATGTTTCTTTTTCTGTGTGACGTAGTTCACGTAGAATCACCGTACCTGCATCCACTCACTATGCCGCTACGGGCCTGATGACACAGATTTCATTGCTGAGTGATATTGCATTGTACGTACGTGCCACAACTTCTTTATCCATTTTTTGCTTTCTGGGGTATTTACCTGATACTGTAGACGAGCTTCTTGTGAACACAGCCGTTCCAAATATTGGGGTGGCTGTCTGTTTTTGATTTTAATTTCCGTAAGCTATAGGACCATAAGTGGAAGTGCCATTGGCTGTGTTGCTTTGTTTCTTACGTGTTTCAGGAAACACCATACACTTCTCCAGGGTGGCTGCTGGCAATTTACATCCTGCCAATCAGCATAAAAAGGCTCCCTGTTCTCCATATCCTGTCCTACCTTTCTGGATTTTACACTTTTTTCAGATGGCCCTTTTGCCCGGGGTGGGGGGCAGTGAGATTTCATTGTAGTGCAGATTTCCTTTACAGGCTTGCTTGGTTGGCCAAAAAGGGCGTATGCGTTTTTTCCTGAATATATTCAGGAAAAAACGCATACGCCCTTTTTGGCCAAGTGCATCATTGTCGACGTTCTGCCTCTTTTCCTATGCTTTCAGGGCAATTCCAGTCTACCCCCTGCAATCGTTTTCCTGAAATTCTGCCCTGCTTTCAAGTCCCCTTCGCAGGCTTACTTCAATATATTTTTGGAGGATAGCTGTCATTTATAACTCTGCAGGTTTGTGAAGTACAGTGCCCCTGAGCTCCTTTCTTCAACTCGCTTTCTTGTGAGCTGGGCACAAAACCGCAGGATTGCTTCAGGCCCTAATCTGTTTCCAGCAGGGCACACTGAGCCTTTGTTTAATTCCTCTTCCTGGTGGGCAATGAGCGTTACATTTGCCCGTGCAGACACCTACAGCTAGTCTCTCATTGGTTCTCCCTATTCCTGTTCATCTTGCACAGAAATGGCAAGCTGTGCGAAACAGGAGGTTAAAGGCACTGACTCTCCAAGCGGGGAGAGTGTTAGTAAAGCATCTGGAATGGTGAACCCGAGGACCAGGATACGAAAACTGAGATGCATTTTAAATCGTTTCCCAATCACACGGTGGACGATACTCTGGGTTTCCCATGCATGTTTTAGCTGGAGGAAGAATGCCTTGAACCGGGAGAGTTGGGACCCATGGAATGGGTACCATGCAGTATGACTTCAAAGGGTCTGCATTTGCTCACCGAAACTCACCAGTGCTATCAGCCTGAAGTGTCCAGCCTTATGTCTCAACCAGCTCTGGGTGTAGAAGTGGTCAATCCCGGTTGCATCACATGACCTGAGTGAATTATTTAAGTATTGCTCTCTATTTCACAGTCTTTGTGTTTTGTTTTCGAAATTTATTTTGATAATGGGATTTATCGGATTTTCACTGCTGCATTTCCGCCGCTGTACACACGCTTGATTCTCTTACGGAGACATATATATCCATGGGTTTTAAGATTCTTCCTAGTCAGGTATATTCCTAGGCGTTGAATATGTGGTGTTGAGTCCATTTCGTTGAGCAAGGAGTAGGTCTTGTCTATTACATATTTGGCTTATGGAATGTTATCTGTGCTAATTTCAGTCTCTGGTTTTATGCAGCACCCCAACGCACCTTTCCCCATAAGCAAGCACTAGTTGGTTTTCTAAATTTGAGACCCTGTTCTGTTTTGTAATTCAGTTCATGTGTAGTCAAGTTTACATTCCGTGTATTAGTGATATCTTATGATGTTTCTTTTTCTGTGTGACGTAGTTCACGTAGAATTACCGTACCTGCATCCACTCACTATGCCGCTACGGGCCTGATGACACAGATTTCATTGCTGAGTGATATTGCATTGTACGTACGTGCCACAACTTCTTTATCCATTTTTTGCTTTCTGGGATATTTACCTGATACTGTAGACGAGCTTCTTGTGAACACAGCCGTCCCAAATAGTGGGGTGGCTGTCTGTTTTTGATTTTAATTTCCGTAAGCTATAGGACCATAAGTGGAAGTGCCATAGGCTGTGTTGCTTTGTTTCTTACGTGTTTCAGGAAACACCATACACTTCTCCAGGGTGGCTGCTGGCAATTTACATCCTGCCAATCAGCATAACAAGGCTCCCTGTTCTCCATATCCTGTCCTACCTTTCTGGATTTTACACTTTTTTCAGATGGCCCTTTTGCCCGGGGGGGGGGGGCAGTGAGATTTCATTGTAGTGCAGATTTCCTTTACAGGCTTGCTTGGTTGGCCAAAAAGGGCGTATGCGTTTTTTCCTGAATATATTCAGGAAAAAACGCATACGCCCTTTTTGGCCAAGTGCATCATTGTCGACGTTGTGCCTCTTTTCCTATGCTTTCAGGGCAATTCCAGTCTACCCCCTGCAATCGTTTTCCTGAAATTCTGCCCCGCTTTCAAGTCCCCTTCGCAGGCTTACTTCAATATATTTTTGGAGGATAGCTGTCATTTATAACTCTGCAGGTTTGTGAAGTACAGTGCCCCTGAGCTCCTTTCTTCAACTCGCTTTCTTGTGAGCTGGGCACAAAACCACAGGATTGCTTCAGGCCCTAATCTGTTTCCAGCAGGGCACACTGAGCCTTTGTTTAATTAATCTTCCTGGTGGCAATGAGCGTTACATTTGCCCGTGCAGACACCTACAGCTAGTCTCTCATTGGTTCTCCCTATTCCTGTTCATCTTGCACAGAAATGGCAAGCTGTGCCAAACAGGAGGCTAAAGGCACTGACTCTCCAAGCGGGGAGAGTGTTAGTAAAGCATCTGGAAGGGTGAACACGAGGACCAGGATACGAAAACTGAGATGCATTTTAAATCGTTTCCCAATCACACGGTAGACGATACTCTGTGTTTCCCATGCATGTTTTAGGTGGAGGAAGAATACCTTGAACCTGGAGAGTTGGGACCCATGGAATGGGTACCATGCAGTATGACCTCAAAGGGTCTGCATTTGCTCACCGAAACTCACCAATGCTATCAGGCTGAAGTGTCCAGCCTTATGTCTCAACCAGCTCTGGGTGTAGATGTGGTCAATCCCGGTTGCATCACATGCCCTGAGTGAATTATTTAAGAATTGCTCTCTATTTCACTGCCTTTGTGTTTTGTTTTCGAAATTTATTTTGATAATGGGATTTATAGGATTTTCACTGCTGCGTTTCGGCCGCTGTACACACGCTTGATTCTCTTACGGAGACATATATATCCATGGGTTTTAAGATTCTTCCTAGTCAGGTATATTCCTAGGCGTTGAATATGTGGTGTTGAGTCCATTTCGTTGAGCAAGGAGTAGGTCTTGTCTATTACATATTTGGCTTATGGAATGTTATCTGTGCTAATTTCAGTCTCTGGTTTTATGCAGCACCCCAACGCACCTTTCCCCATAAGCAAGCACTAGTTGGTTTTCTAAATTTGAGACCCTGTTCTGTTTTGTAATTCAGTTCATGTGTAGTCAAGTTTACATTCCGTGTATTAGTGATATCCTATGATGTTTCTTTTTCTGTGTGACGTAGTTCACGTAGAATCACCGTACCTGCATCCACTCACTATGCCGCTACGGGCCTGATGACACAGATTTCATTGCTGAGTGATATTGCATTGTACGTACGTGCCACAACTTCTTTATCCATATTTTGCTTTCTGGGATATTTACCTGATACTGTAGACGAGCTTCTTGTGAACACAGCCGTCCCAAATATTGGGGTGGCTGTCTGTTTTTGATTTTAATTTCCGTAAGCTATAGGACCATAAGTGGAAGTGCCATAGGCTGTGTTGCTTTGTTTCTTACGTGTTTCAGGAAACACCATACACTTCTCCAGGGTGGCTGCTGGCAATTTACATCCTGCCAATCAGCATAACAAGGCTCCCTGTTCTCCATATCCTGTCCTACCTTTCTGGATTTTACACTTTTTTCAGATGGCCCTTTTGCCCGGGGGGGCAGTGAGATTTCATTGTAGTGCAGATTTCCTTTACAGGCTTGCTTGGTTGGCCAAAAAGGGCGTATGCGTTTTTTCCTGAATATATTCAGGAAAAAACGCATACGCCCTTTTTGGCCAAGTGCATCATTGTCGACGTTCTGCCTCTTTTCCTATGCTTTCAGGGCAATTCCAGTCTACCCCCTGCAATCGTTTTTCTGAAATTCAGCCCCGCTTTCAAGTCCCCTTCGCAGACTTACTTCAATATATTTTTGGAGGATAGCTGTCATTTATAACTCTGCAGGTTTGTGAAGTACAGTGCCCCTGAGCTCCTTTCTTCAACTCGCTTTCTTGTGAGCTGGGCACAAAACCGCAGGATTGCTTCAGGCCCTAATCTGTTTCCAGCAGGGCACACTGAGCCTTTGTTTAATTAATCTTCCTGGTGGGCAATGAGCGTTACATTTGCCCGTGCAGACACCTACAGCTAGTTTCTCATTGGTTCTCCCTATTCCTGTTCATGTTGCACAGAAATTGCAAGCTGTGCGAAACAGGAGGTTAAAGGCACTGACTCTCCAAGTGGGGAGAGTGTTAGTAAAGCATCTGGAATGGTGAACCCGAGGACCAGGAAACGAAAACTGAGATGCATTTTAAATCATTTCCCATTCACACGGTGGACGATACTCTGGGTTTCCCATGCATGTTTTAGCTGGAGGAAGAATCCCTTGAACCTGGAGAGTTGGGACCCATGGAATGGGTACCATGCAGTATGACTTCGAAGGGTCTGCATTTGCTCACCGAAACTCACCAATGCTATCAGCCTGAAGTGTCCAGCCTTATGTCTCACCCAGCTCTGGGTGTAGATGTGGTCAATCCCGGTTGCATCACATGCCCTGAGTGAATTAGTTAAGAATTGCTCTCTATTTCACTGTCTTTGTGTTTTGTTTTCGAAATTTATTTTGATAATGGGATTTATCGGATTTTCACTGCTGCGTTTCGGCCACTGTACACACGCTTGATTCTCTTACGGAGACATATATATCCATGGGTTTTAAGATTCTTCCTAGTCAGGTATATTCCTAGGCGTTGAATATGTGGTGTTGGGTCCATTTCGTTGAGCAAGGAGTAGGTCTTGTCTATTACATATTTGGCTTATGGAAAGTTATCTGTGCTAATTTCAGTCTCTGGTTTTATGCAGCCGCCCAAGGCACCTTTCCCCATAAGCAAGCACTAGTTGGTTTTCTAAATTTGAGACCCTGTTCTTTTTTGTAATTCAGTTCATGTGTAGTCAAGTTTACATTCCGTGTATTAGTGATATCTTATGATGTTTCTTTTTCTGTGTGACGTAGTTCACGTAGAATCACCGTACCTGCATCCACTCACTATGCCGCTACGGGCCTGATGACACAGATTTCATTGCTGAGTGATATTGCATTGTACGTACGTGCCACAACTTCTTTATCCATTTTTTGCTTTCTGGGATATTTACCTGATACTGTAGACGAGCTTCTTGTGAACACAGCCGTTCCAAATATTGGGGTGGCTGTCTGTTTTTGATTTTAATTTCCGTAAGCTATAGGACCATAAGTGGAAGTGCCATTGGCTGTGTTGCTTTGTTTCTTACGTGTTTCAGGAAACACCATACACTTCTCCAGGGTGGCTGCTGGCAATTTACATCCTGCCAATCAGCATAAAAAGGCTCCCTGTTCTCCATATCCTGTCCTACCTTTCTGGATTTTACACTTTTTTCAGATGGCCCTGTTGCCCGGGGTGGGGGGCAGTGAGATTTCATTGTAGTGCAGATTTCCTTTACAGGCTTGCTTGGTTGGCCAAAAAGGGCGTATGCGTTTTTTCCTGAATATATTCAGGAAAAAACGCATACGCCCTTTTTGGCCAAGTGCATCATTGTCGACGTTCTGCCTCTTTTCCTATGCTTTCAGGGCAATTCCAGTCTACCCCCTGCAATCGTTTTCCTGAAATTCTGCCCTGCTTTCAAGTCCCCTTCGCAGGCTTACTTCAATATATTTTTGGAGGATAGCTGTCATTTATAACTCTGCAGGTTTGTGAAGTACAGTGCCCCTGAGCTCCTTTCTTCAACTCGCTTTCTTGTGAGCTGGGCACAAAACCGCAGGATTGCTTCAGGCCCTAATCTGTTTCCAGCAGGGCACACTGAGCCTTTGTTTAATTCCTCTTCCTGGTGGGCAGTGAGCGTTACATTTGCCCGTGCAGACACCTACAGCTAGTCTCTCATTGGTTCTCCCTATTCCTGTTCATCTTGCACAGAAATGGCAAGCTGTGCGAAACAGGAGGTTAAAGGCACTGACTCTCCAAGCGGGGAGAGTGTTAGTAAAGCATCTGGAATGGTGAACCCGAGGACCAGGATACGAAAACTGAGATGCATTTTAAATCGTTTCCCAATCACACGGTGGACGATACTCTGGGTTTCCCATGCATGTTTTAGCTGGAGGAAGAATGCCTTGAACCGGGAGAGTTGGGACCCATGGAATGGGTACCATGCAGTATGACTTCAAAGGGTCTGCATTTGCTCACCGAAACTCACCAGTGCTATCAGCCTGAAGTGTCCAGCCTTATGTCTCAACCAGCTCTGGGTGTAGAAGTGGTCAATCCCGGTTGCATCACATGACCTGAGTGAATTATTTAAGTATTGCTCTCTATTTCACTGTCTTTGTGTTTTGTTTTCGAAATTTATTTTGATAATGGGATTTATCGGATTTTCACTGCTGCATTTCCGCCGCTGTACACACGCTTGATTCTCTTACGGAGACATATATATCCATGGGTTTTAAGATTCTTCCTAGTCAGGTATATTCCTAGGCGTTGAATATGTGGTGTTGAGTCCATTTCGTTGAGCAAGGAGTAGGTCTTGTCTATTACATATTTGGCTTATGGAATGTTATCTGTGCTAATTTCAGTCTCTGGTTTTATGCAGCACCCCAACGCACCTTTCCCCATAAGCAAGCACTAGTTGGTTTTCTAAATTTGAGACCCTGTTCTGTTTTGTAATTCAGTTCATGTGTAGTCAAGTTTACATTCCGTGTATTAGTGATATCTTATGATGTTTCTTTTTCTGTGTGACGTAGTTCACGTAGAATTACCGTACCTGCATCCACTCACTATGTCGCTACGGGCCTGATGACACAGATTTCATTGCTGAGTGATATTGCATTGTACGTACGTGCCACAACTTCTTTATCCATTTTTTGCTTTCTGGGATATTTACCTGATACTGTAGACGAGCTTCTTGTGAACACAGCCGTCCCAAATAGTGGGGTGGCTGTCTGTTTTTGATTTTAATTTCCGTAAGCTATAGGACCATAAGTGGAAGTGCCATAGGCTGTGTTGCTTTGTTTCTTACGTGTTTCAGGAAACACCATACACTTCTCCAGGGTGGCTGCTGGCAATTTACATCCTGCCAATCAGCATAACAAGGCTCCCTGTTCTCCATATCCTGTCCTACCTTTCTGGATTTTACACTTTTTTCAGATGGCCCTTTTGCCCGGGGGGGGGGCAGTGAGATTTCATTGTAGTGCAGATTTCCTTTACAGGCTTGCTTGGTTGGCCAAAAAGGGCGTATGCGTTTTTTCCTGAATATATTCAGGAAAAAACGCATACGCCCTTTTTGGCCAAGTGCATCATTGTCGACGTTGTGCCTCTTTTCCTATGCTTTCAGGGCAATTCCAGTCTACCCCCTGCAATCGTTTTCCTGAAATTCTGCCCCGCTTTCAAGTCCCCTTCGCAGGCTTACTTCAATATATTTTTGGAGGATAGCTGTCATTTATAACTCTGCAGGTTTGTGAAGTACAGTGCCCCTGAGCTCCTTTCTTCAACTTGCTTTCTTGTGAGCTGGGCACAAAACCACAGGATTGCTTCAGGCCCTAATCTGTTTCCAGCAGGGCACACTGAGCCTTTGTTTAATTAATCTTCCTGGTGGCAATGAGCGTTACATTTGCCCGTGCAGACACCTACAGCTAGTCTCTCATTGGTTCTCCCTATTCCTGTTCATCTTGCACAGAAATGGCAAGCTGTGCCAAACAGGAGGTTAAAGGCACTGACTCTCCAAGCGGGGAGAGTGTTAGTAAAGCATCTGGAATGGTGAACCCGAGGACCAGGAAACGAAAACTGAGATGCATTTTAAATCATTTCCCAATCACACGGTGGACGATACTCTGGGTTTCCCATGCATGTTTTAGCTGGAGGAAGAATCCCTTGAACCTGGACAGTTGGGACCCATGGAATGGGTACCATGCAGTATGACTTCAAAGGGTCTGCATTTGCTCACCGAAACTCACCAATGCTATCAGCCTGAAGTGTCCAGCCTTATGTCTCAACCAGCTCTGGGTGTAGATGTGGTCAATCCCGGTTGCATCACATGCCCTGAGTGAATTAGTTAAGAATTGCTCTCTATTTCACTGTCTTTGTGTTTTGTTTTCGAAATTTATTTTGATAATGGGATTTATCGGATTTTCACTGCTGCGTTTCGGCCACTGTACACACGCTTGATTCTCTTACGGAGACATATATATCCATGGGTTTTAAGATTCTTCCTAGTCAGGTATATTCCTAGGCGTTGAATATGTGGTGTTGAGTCCATTTCGTTGAGCAAGGAGTAGGTCTTGTCTATTACATATTTGGCTTATGGAATGTTATCTGTGCTAATTTCAGTCTCTGGTTTTATGCAGCACCCCAACGCACCTTTCCCCATAAGCAAGCACTAGTTGGTTTTCTAAATTTGAGACCCTGTTCTGTTTTGTAATTCAGTTCATGTGTAGTCAAGTTTACATTCCGTGTATTAGTGATATCTTATGATGTTTCTTTTTCTGTGTGACGTAGTTCACGTAGAATCACCGTACCTGCTTCCACTCACTATGCCGCTACGGGCCTGATGACACAGATTTCATTGCTGAGTGATATTGCATTGTACGTACGTGCCACAACTTCTTTATCCATTTTTTGCTTTCTGGGATATTTACCTGATACTGTAGACGAGCTTCTTGTGAACACAGCCGTCCCAAATATTGGGGTGGCTGTCTGTTTTTGATTTTAATTTCCGTAAGCTATAGGACCATAAGTGGAAGTGCCATAGGCTGTGTTGCTTTGTTTCTTACGTGTTTCAGGAAACACCATACACTTCTCCAGGGTGGCTGCTGGCAATTTACATCCTGCCCATCAGCATAACAAGGCTCCCTGTTCTCCATATCCTGTCCTACCTTTCTGGATTTTACACTTTTTTCAGATGGCCCTTTTGCCCGGGGGGTGCAGTGAGATTTCATTGTAGTGCAGATTTCCTTTATAGGCTTGCTTGGTTGGCCAAAAAGGGCGTATGCGTTTTTTCCTGAATATATTCAGGAAAAAACACATACGCCCTATTTGGCCAAGTGCATCATTGTCGACGTTGTGCCTCTTTTCCTATGCTTTCAGGGCAATTCCAGTCTACCCCCTGCAATCGTTTTCCTGAAATTCTGCCCCGCTTTCAAGTCCCCTTCGCAGGCTTACTTCAATATATTTTTGGAGGATAGCTGTCATTTATAACTCTGCAGGTTTGTGAAGTACAGTGCCCCTGAACTCCTTTCTTCAACTCGCTTTCTTGTGAGCTGGGCACAAAACCGCAGGATTGCTTCAGGCCCTAATCTGTTTCCAGCAGGGCACACTGAGCCTTTGTTTAATTCCTCTTCCTGGTGGGCAATGAGCGTTACATTTGCCCGTGCAGACACCTACAGCTAGTCTCTCATTGGTTCTCCCTATTCCTGTTCATCTTGCAGAGAAATGGCAAGCTGTGCCAAACAGGAGGTTAAAGGCACTGACTCTCCAAGCGGGGAGAGTGTTAGTAAAGCATCTGGAAGGGTGAACACGAGGACCAGGATACGAAAACTGAGATGCATTTTAAATCGTTTCCCAATCACACGGTAGACGATACTCTGTGTTTCCCATGCATGTTTTAGGTGGAGGAAGAATACCTTGAACCTGGAGAGTTGGGACCCATGGAATGGGTACCATGCAGTATGACCTCAAAGGGTCTGCATTTGCTCACCGAAACTCACCAATGCTATCAGCCTGAAGTGTCCAGCCTTATGTCTCAACCAGCTCTGGGTGTAGATGTGGTCAATCCCGGTTGCGTCACATGCTCTGAGTGAATTATTCAAGAATTGCTCTCTATTTCACTGTCTTTGTTTTCAAAATTTATTTTGATAATGGGATTTATCGGATTTTCAGTGCTGCGTTTCGGCCGCTGTACACACGCTTGATTCTCTTACGGAGACATATATATCCATGGGTTTTAAGATTCTTCCTAGTCAGGTATATTCCTAGGCGTTGAATATGTGGTGTTGGGTCCATTTCGTTGAGCAAGGAGTAGGTCTTTTTTATTACATATCTGGCTTATGGAAAGTTATCTGTGCTAATTTTAGTCTCTGGTTTTATGCAGCAGCCCAAGGCACCTTTCACCATAAGCAAGCACTAGTCGGTTTTCTAAATTTGAGACACTGTTCTGTTTTGTAATTCAGTTCATGTGTAGTCAAGTTTACATTCCGTGTATTAGTGATATCTTATGATGTTTCTTTTTCTGTGTGACGTAGTTCACGTAGAATCACCGTACCTGCATCCACTCACTATGCCGCTACGGGCCTGATGACACAGATTTCATTGCTGAGTGATATTGCATTGTACGTACGTGCCACAACTTCTTTATCCATTTTTTGCTTTCTGGGATATTTACCTGATACTGTAGACGAGCTTCTTGTGAACACAGCCGTCCCAAATATTGGGGTGGCTGTCTGTTTTTGATTTTAATTTCCGTAAGCTATAGGACCATAAGTGGAAGTGCCATAGGCTGTGTTGCTTTGTTTCTTACGTGTTTCAGGAAACACCATACACTTCTCCAGGGTGGCTGCTGGCAATTTACATCCTGCCAATCAGCATAACAAGGCTCCCTGTTCTCCATATCCTGTCCTACCTTTCTGGATTTTACACTTTTTTCAGATGGCCCTTTTGCCCGGGGGGCAGTGAGACTTCATTGTAGTGCAGATTTCCTTTACAGTCTTGCTTGGTTGGCCAAAAAGGGCGTATGCGTTTTTTCCTGAATATATTCAGGAAAAAACGCATACGCCCTATTTGGCCAAGTGCATCATTGTCGACGTTGTGCCTCTTTTCCTATGCTTTCAGGGCAATTCCAGTCTACCCCCTGCAATCGTTTTCCTGAAATTCTGCCCCGCTTTCAAGTCCCCTTTGCAGGCTTACTTCAATATATTTTTGGAGGAGAGCTGTCATTTATAACTCTGCAGGTTTGTGAATTACAGTGCCCCTGAGCTCCTTTCTTCAACTCGCTTTCTTGTGAGCTGGACACAAAACCAAAGATTGCTTCAGGCCCTAATCTGTTTTCAGCAGGGCACGCTGAGCCTTTGGTTAATTCCTCTTCCTGGTGGGCAATGAGCGTTACATTTGCCCGTGCAGACACCTACAGCTAGTCTCTCATTGGTTCTCCCTATTCCTGTTCATCTTGCACAGAAATTGCAAGATGTGCCAAACAGGAGGTTAAAGGCACTGACTCTCCAAGCGGGGAGAGTGTTAGTAAAGCATCTGGAATGGTGAACCCGAGGACCAGGATACGAAAACTGAGATGCATTTTAAATCGTTTCCCAATCACACGGTGGACGATACTCTCGGTTTCCCATGCATGTTTTAGCTGGAGGAAGAATCCCTTGAACCTGGAGAGTTGGGACCCATGGAATGGGTACCATGCAGTATGACTTCAAAGGGTCTGCATTTGCTCACCGAAACTCACCAATGCTATCAGGCTGAAGTGTCCAGCCTTATGTCTCAACCAGCTCTGGGTGTAGATGTGGTCAATCCCGGTTGCATCACATGCCCTGAGTGAATTATTTAAGAATTGCTCTCTATTTCACTGCCTTTGTGTTTTGTTTTCGAAATTTATTTTGATAATGGGATTTATAGGATTTTCACTGCTGCGTTACGGCCGCTGTACACACGCTTGATTCTCTTACGGAGACATATATATCCATGGGTTTTAAGATTCTTCCTAGTCAGGTATATTTATAGGCGTTGAATATGTGGTGTTGAGTCCATTTCGTTGAGCAAGGAGTAGGTCTTGTCTATTACATATTTGGCTTATGGAATGTTATCTGTGCTAATTTCAGTCTCCGGTTTTATGCAGAACCCCAACGCACCTTTCCCCATAAGCAAGCACTAGTTGGTTTTCTAAATTTGAGACCCTGTTCTGTTTTGTAATTCAGTTCATGTGTAGTCAAGTTTACATTCCGTGTATTAGTGATATCTTATGATGTTTCTTTTTCTGTGTGACGTAGTTCACGTAGAATTACCGTACCTGCATCCACTCACTATGCCGCTACGGGCCTGATGACACAGATTTCATTGCTGAGTGATATTGCATTGTACGTACGTGCCACAACTTCTTTATCCATTTTTTGCTTTCTGGGATATTTACCTGATACTGTAGACGAGCTTCTTGTGAACACAGCCGTCCCAAATATTGGGGAGGCTGTCTGTTTTTGATTTTAATTTCCGTAAGCTATAGGACCATAAGTGGAAGTGCCATAGGCTGTGTTGCTTTGTTTCTTACGTGTTTCAGGAAACACCATACACTTCTCCAGGGTGGCTGCTGGCAATTTACATCCTGCCAATCAGCATAACAAGGCTCCCTGTTCTCCATATCCTGTCCTACCTTTCTGGATTTTACACTTTATTCAGATGGCACTATTGCCCGGGGGGGGGGCAGTGAGATTTCATTGTAGTGCAGATTTCCTTTACAGGCTTGCTTGGTTGGCCAAAAAGGGCGTATGCGTTTTTTCCTGAATATATTCAGGAAAAAACGCATACGCCCTTTTTGGCCAAGTGCATCATTGTCGACGTTCTGCCTCTTTTCCTATGCTTTCAGGGCAATTCCAGTCTACCCCCTGCAATCGTTTTCCTGAAATTCTGCCCCGCTTTCAAGTCCCCTTCGCAGGCTTACTTCAATATATTTTTGGAGGATAGCTGTCATTTATAACTCTGCAGGTTTGTGAAGTACAGTGCCCCTGAGCTCCTTTCTTCAACTCGCTTTCTTGTGAGCTGGGCACAAAACCGCAGGATTGCTTCAGGCCCTAATCTGTTTCCAGCAGGGCACACTGAGCTTTTGTTTAATTCCTCTTCCTGGTGGGCAATGAGCGTTACATTTGCCCGTGCAGACACCTACAGCTAGTCTCTCATTGGTTCTCCCTATTCCTGTTCACCTTGCACAGAAATGGCAAGCTGTGCCAAACAGGAGGTTAAAGGCACTGACTCTCCAAGCGGGGAGAGTGTTAGTAAAGCATCTGGAATGGTGAACCCGAGGACCAGGAAACGAAAACTGAGATGCATTTTAAATCATTTCCCAATCACACGGTGGACGATACTCTGGGTTTCCCATGCATGTTTTAGCTGGAGGAAGAATCCCTTGAACCTGGAGAGTTGGGACCCATGGAATGGGTACCATGCAGTATGACTTCAAAGGGTCTGCATTTGCTCACCGAAACTCACCAATGCTATCAGCCTGAAGTGTCCAGCCTTATGTCTCAACCAGCTCTGGGTGTAGATGTGGTCAATCCCGGTTGCATCACATGCCCTGAGTGAATTAGTTAAGAATTGCTCTCTATTTCACTGTCTTTGTGTTTTGTTTTCGAAATTTATTTTGATAATGGGATTTATCGGATTTTCACTGCTGCATTTCCGCCGCTGTACACACGCTTGATTCTCTTATGGAGACATATATATCCATGGGTTTTAAGATTCTTCCTAGTCAGGTATATTCCTAGGCGTTGAATATGTGGTGTTGGGTCCATTTCGTTGAGCAAGGAGTAGGTCTTGTCTATTACATATTTGGCTTATGGAATGTTATCTGTGCTAATTTCAGTCTCTGGTTTTATGCAGCACCCCAACGCACCTGTCCCTATAAGCAAGCACTAGTTGGTTTTCTAAATTTGAGACCCTGTTCTGTTTTGTAATTCAGTTCATGTGTAGTGAAGTTTACATTCCGTGTATTAGTGATATCTTATGATGTTTCTTTTTCTGTGTGACGTAGTTCACGTAGAATCACCGTACCTGCATCCACTTACTATGCCACTAAGGGCCTGATGACACAGATTTCATTGCTGAGTGATATTGCATTGCACGTACGTGCCACAACTTCTTTATCCATTTTTTGCTTTCTGGGATATTTACCTGATACTGTAGACGAGCTTCTTGTGAACACAGCCGTCCCAAATATTGGGGTGGCTGTCTGTTTTGGATTTTAATTTCCGTAAGCTATAGGACCATAAGTGGAAGTGCCATAGGCTGTGTTGCTTTGTTTCTTACGTGTTTCAGGAAACACCATACACTTCTCCAGGGTGGCTGCTGGCAATTTACATCCTGCCAATCAGCATAACAAGGCTCCCTGTTCTCCATATCCTGTCCTACCTTTCTGGATTTTACACTTTTTTCAGATGGCCCTTTTGCCCGGGGGGGCAGTGAGATTTCATTGTAGTGCAGATTTCCTTTACAGGCTTGCTTGGTTGGCCAAAAAGGGCGTATTCGTTTTTTCCTGAATATATTCAGGAAAAAACGCATACGCCCTTTTTGGCCAAGTGCATCATTGTCGACGTTGTGCCTCTTTTCCTATGCTTTCAGGGCAATTCCAGTCTACCCCCTGCAATCGTTTTCCTGAAATTCAGCCCCGCTTTCAAGTCCCCTTCGCAGGCTTACTTCAATATATTTTTGGAGGATAGCTGTCATTTATAACTCTGCAGGTTTGTGAAGTACAGTGCCCCTGAGCTCCTTTCTTCAACTCGCTTTCTTGTGAGCTGGGCACAAAACCGCAGGATTGCTTCAGGCCCTAATCTGTTTCCAGCAGGGCACACTGAGCCTTTGTTTAATTCCTCTTCCTGGTGGGCAATGAGCGTTACATTTGCCCGTGCAGACACCTACAGCTAGTCTCTCATTGGTTCTCCCTATTCCTGTTCATCTTGCACAGAAATGGCAAGCTGTGCCAAACAGGAGGTTAAAGGCACTGACTCTCCAAGCAGGGAGAGTGTTAGTAAAGCATCTGGAATGGTGAACCGGAGGACCAGGATACGAAAACTGAGATGCATTTTAAATCGTTTCCCGATCACACGGTGGACGATACTCTGGGTTTCCCATGCATGTTTTAGCTGGAGGAAGAATGCCTTGAACCTGGAGAGTTGGGACCCATGGAATGGGTACCATGCAGTATGACTTCAAAGGGTCTGCATTTGCTCACCGAAACTCACCAGTGCTATCAGCCTGAAGTGTCCAGCCTTATGTCTCAACCAGCTCTGGGTGTAGATGTGGTCAATCCCGGTTGCATCACATGCCCTGAGTGAATTATTTAAGAATTGCTCTCTATTTCACTGTCTTTGTGTTTTGTTTTCGAAATTTATTTTGTAATGGGATTTATCGGATTTTCACTGCTGCGTTTCGGCCGCTGTACACACGCTTGATTCTCTTACGGAGACATATATATCCATGGGTTTTAAGATTCTTCCTAGTCAGGTATATTCCTAGGCGTTGAATATGTGGTGTTGGGTCCATTTCGTTGAGCAAGGAGTAGGTCTTTTTTATTACATATTTGGCTTATGGAAATTTATCTGTGCTAATTTCAGTCTCTGGTTTTATGCAGCACCCCAAGGCACCTTTCACCATAAGCAAGCACTAGTCGGTTTTCTAAATTTGAGTCCCTATTCTGTTTTGTAATTCAGTTCATGTGTAGTCAAGTTTACATTCCGTGTATTAGTGATATCTTATGATGTTTCTTTTTCTGTGTGAAGTAGTTCACGTAGAATCACCGTACCTGCATCCACTCACTATGCCGCTACGGGCCTGATGACACAGATTTCATTGCTGAGTGATATTGCATTGTACGTACGTGCCACAACTTCTTTATCCATTTTTTGCTTTCTGGGATATTTACCTGATACTGTAGACGAGCTTCTTGTGAACACAGCCGTCCCAAATATTGGGGTGGCTGTTTGTTTTTGATTTTAATTTCCGTAAGCTATAGGACCATAAGTGGAAGTGCCATAGGCTGTGTTGCTTTGTTTCTTACGTGTTTCAGGAAACACCATACACTTCTCCAGGGTGGCTGCTGGCAATTTACATCCTGCCAATCAGCATAACAAGGCTCCCTGTTCTCCATATCCTGTCCTACCTTTCTGGATTTTACACTTTTTTCAGATGGCCCTTTTGCCCGTGGGGCAGTGAGACTTCATTGTAGTGCAGATTTCCTTTACAGGCTTGCTTGGTTGGCCAAAAAGGGCGTATGCGTTTTTTCCTGAATATATTCAGGAAAAAACGCATACGCCCTTTTTGGCCAAGTGCATCATTGTCGACGTTGTGCCTCTTTTCCTATGCTTTCAGGGCAATTCCAGTCTACCCCCTGCAATCGTTTTCCTGAAATTCTGCCCCGCTTTCAAGTCCCCTTTGAAGGCTTACTTCAATATATTTTTGGAGGAGAGCTGTCATTTATAACTCTGCAGGTTTGTGAATTACAGTGCCCCTGAGCTCCTTTCTTCAACTCGCTTTCTTGTGAGCTGGACACAAAACCAAAGGATTGCTTCAGGCCCTAATCTGTTTTCAGCAGGGCACGCTGAGCCTTTGGTTAATTCCTCTTCCTGGTGGGCAATGAGCGTTACATTTGCCCGTGCAGACACCTACAGCTAGTCTCTCATTGGTTCTCCCTATTCCTGTTCATCTTGCACAGAAATGGCAAGCTGTGCGAAACAGGAGGTTAAAGGCACTGACTCTCCAAGCGGGGAGAGTGTTAGTAAAGCATCTGGAATGGTGAACCCGAGGACCAGGATACGAAAACTGAGATGCATTTTAAATCGTTTCCCAATCACACGGTGGACGATACTCTGGGTTTCCCATGCATGTTTTAGCTGGAGGAAGAATCCCTTGAACCTGGAGAGTTGGGACCCATGGAAAGGGTACCATGCAGTATGACTTCAAAGGGTCTGCATTTGCTCACCGAAACTCACCAATGCTATCAGGCTGAAGTGTCCAGCCTTATGTCTCAACCAGCTCTGGGTGTAGATGTGGTCAATCCCGGTTGCATCACATGCCCTGAGTGAATTAGTTAAGAATTGCTCTCTATTTCACTGTCTTTGTGTTTTGTTTTCGAAATTTATTTTGATAATGGGATTTATCGGATTTTCACTGCTGCGTTTCGGCCGCTGTACACACGCTTGATTCTCTTACAGAGACATATATATCCATGGGTTTTAAGATTCTTCCTAGTCAGGTATATTCCTAGGCGTTGAATATGTGGTGTTGAGTCCATTTCGTTGAGCAAGGAGTAGGTCTTGTCTATTACATATTTGGCTTATGGAATGTTATCTGTGCTAATTTCAGTCTCTGGTTTTATGCAGCACCCCAACGCACCTTTCCCCATAAGCAAGCACTAGTTGGTTTTCTAAATTTGAGACCCTGTTCTGTTTTGTAATTCAGTTCATGTGTAGTCAAGTTTACATTCCGTGTATTAGTGATATCTTATGATGTTTCTTTTTCTGTGTGACGTAGTTCACGTAGAATCACCGTACCTGCATCCACTCACTATGCCGCTACAGGCCTGATGACACAGATTTCATTGCTGAGTGATATTGCATTGTACGTACGTGACACAACTTCTTTATCCATTTTTTGCTTTCTGGGATATTTACCTGATACTGTAGACGAGCTTCTTGTGAACACAGCCGTTCCAAATATTGGGGTGGCTGTCTGTTTTTGATTTTAATTTCCGTAAGCTATAGGACCATAAGTGTAAGTGCCATAGGCTGTGTTGCGTTGTTTCTTATGTTTTTCAGGAAACACCATACACTTCTCCAGGGTGGCTGCTGGCAATTTACATCCTGCCAATCAGCATAACAAGGCTCCCTGTTCTCCATATCCTGTCCTACCTTTCTGGATTTTACACTTTTTTCAGATGGCCCTTTTGCCGGGGGGGGGCAGTGAGATTTCATTGTAGTGCAGATTTCCTTTACAGTCTTGCTTGGTTGGCTAAAAAGGGCGTATGCGTTTTTTCCTGAATATATTCAGGAAAAAACGCATACGCCCTTTTTGGCCAAGTGCATCATTGTCGACGTTCTGCCTCTTTTCCTATGCTTTCAGGGCAGTTCCAGTCTACCCCCTGCAATCGTTTTCCTGAAATTCTGCCCCGCTTTCAAGTCCCCTTCGCAGGCTTACTTCAATATATTTTTGGAGGATAGCTGTCATTTATAACTCTGCAGGTTTGTGAAGTACAGTGCCCCTGAGCTCCTTTCTTCAACTCGCTTTCTTGTGAGCTGGGCACAAAACCGCAGGATTGCTTCAGGCCCTAATCTGTTTCCAGCAGGGCACACTGAGCCTTTGTTTAATTCCTCTTCCTGGTGGGCAATGAGCGTTACATTTGCCCGTGCAGACACCTACAGCTAGTCTCTCATTGGTTCTCCCTATTCCTGTTCATCTTGCACAGAAATGGCAAGCTGTGCGAAACAGGAGGTTAAAGGCACTGACTCTCCAAGCGGGGTGAGTGTTAGTAAAGCATCTGGAATGGTGAACCCGAGGACCAGGATACGAAAACTGAGATGCATTTTAAATCGTTTCCCAATCACACGGTGGACGATACTCTGGGTTTCACATGCATGTTTTAGCTGGAGGAAGAATGCCTTGAACCTGGAGAGTTGGGACCCATGGAATGGGTACCATGCAGTATGACTTCAAAGGGTCTGCATTTGCTCACCGAAACTCACCAGTGCTATCAGCCTGAAGTGTCCAGCCTTATGTCTCAACCAGCTCTGGGTGTAGATGTGGTCAATCCCGGTTGCATCACATGCCCTGAGTGAATTATTTAAGAATTGCTCTCTATTTCACTGTCTTTGTGTTTTGTTTTCGAAATTTATTTTGATAATGGGATTTATCGGATTTTCACTGCTGCATTTCCGCCGCTGTACACACGCTTGATTCTCTTACGGAGACATATATATCCATGGGTTTTAAGATTCTTCCTAGTCAGGTATATTCCTAGGCGTTGAATATGTGGTGTTGAGTCCATTTCGTTGAGCAAGGAGTAGGTCTTGTCTATTACATATTTGGCTTATGGAATGTTATCTGTGCTAATTTCAGTCTCTGGTTTTATGCAGCCCCCCAAGGCACCTTTCCCCATAAGCAAGCACTAGTTGGTTTTCTAAATTTGAGACCCTGTTCTGTTTTGTAATTCAGTTCATGTGTAGTCAAGTTTACATTCCGTGTATTAGTGATATCTTATGATGTTTCTTTTTCTGTTTGACGTAGTTCACGTAGAATCACCGTACCTGCATCCACTCACTATGCCGCTACGGGCCTGATGACACAGATTTCATTGCTGAGTGATATTGCATTGTACGTACGTGCCACAACTTCTTTATCCATTTTTTGCTTTCTGGGATATTTACCTGATACTGTAGACGAGCTTCTTGTGAACACAGCCGTCCCAAATATTGGGGTGGCTGTCTGTTTTTGATTTTAATTTCCGTAAGCTATAGGACCATAAGTGGAAGTGCCATAGGCTGTGTTGCTTTGTTTCTTACGTGTTTCAGGAAACACCATACACTTCTCCAGGGTGGCTGCTGGCAATTTACATCCTGCCAATCAGCATAACAAGGCTCCCTGTTCTCCATATCCTGTCCTACCTTTCTGGATTTTACACTTTTTTCAGATGGCCCTTTTGCCCGGGGGGGGGGGCAGTGAGATTTCATTGTAGTGCAGATTTCCTTTACAGGCTTGCTTGGTTGGCCAAAAAGGGCGTATGCGTTTTTTCCTGCATATATTCAGGAAAAAACGCATACGCCCTTTTTGGCCAAGTGCATCATTGTCGACGTTGTGCCTCTTTTCCTATGCTTTCAGGGCAATTCCAGTCTACCCCCTGCAATCGTTTTCCTGAAATTCTGCCCCGATTTCAAGTCCCCTTCGCAGGCTTACTTCAATATATTTTTGGAGGATAGCTGTCATTTATAACTCTGCAGGTTTGTGAAGTACAGTGCCCGTGAGCTCCTTTCTTCAACTCGCTTTCTTGTGAGCTGGGCACAAAACCGCAGGATTGCTTCACGCCCTAATCTGTTTCCAGCAGGGCACACTGAGCCTTTGTTTAATTCCTCTTCCTGGTGGGCAATGAGCGTTACATTTGCCCGTGCAGACACCTACAGCTAGTCTCTCATTGGTTCTCCCTATTCCTGTTCATCTTGCACAGAAATGGCAAGCTGTGCCAAACAGGAGGTTAAAGGCACTGACTCTCCAAGCAGGGAGAGTGTTAGTAAAGCATCTGGAATGGTGAACCCGAGGACCAGGATACGAAAACTGAGATGAATTTTAAATCGTTTCCCAATCACACGGTGGACAATACTCTGGGTTTCCCATGCATGTTTTAGCTGGAGGAAGAATGCCTTGAACCTGGAGAGTTGGGACCCATGGAATGGGTACCATGCAGTATGACTTCAAAGGGTCTGCATTTGCTCACCGAAACTCACCAGTGCTATCAGCCTGAAGTGTCCAGCCTTATGTCTCAACCAGCTCTGGGTGTAGATGTGGTCAATCCCGGTTGCATCACATGACCAAAGTGAATTATTTAAGAATTGCTCTCTATTTCACTGTCTTTGTGTTTTGTTTTCGAAATTTATTTTGATAATGGGATTTATCGGATTTTCACTGCTGCATTTCCGCCGCTGTACACACGCTTGATTCTCTTACGGAGACATATATATCCATGGGTTTTAAGATTCTTCCTAGTCAGGTATATTCCTAGGCGTTGAATATGTGGTGTTGAGTCCATTTCGTTGAGCAAGGAGTAGGTCTTGTCTATTACATATTTGGCTTATGGAATGTTATCTGTGCTAATTTCAGTCTCTGGTTTTATGCAGCACCCCAAGGCACCTTTCCCCATAAGCAAGCACTAGTTGGTTTTCTAAATTTGAGACCCTGTTCTGTTTTGTAATTCAGTTCATGTGTAGTCAAGTTTACATTCCGTGTATTAGTGATATCTTATGATGTTTCTTTTTCTGTGTGACGTAGTTCACGTAGAATCACCGTACCTGCATCCACTTACTATGCAGCTACGGGCCTGATGACACAGATTTCATTGCTGAGTGATATTGCATTGCACGTACGTGCCACAACTTCTTTATCCATTTTTTGCTTTCTGGGATATTTACCTGATACTGTAGACGAGCTTCTTTTGAACACAGCCGTCCCAAATATTGGGGTGGCTGTCTGTTTTTGATTTTAATTTCCGTAAGCTATAGGACCATAAGTGGAAGTGCCATAGGCTGTGTTGCTTTGTTTCTTACGTGTTTCAGGAAACACCATACACTTCTCCAGGGTGGCTGCTGGCAATTTACATCCTGCCAATCAGCATAACAAGGCTCCCTGTTCTCCATATCCTGTCCTACCTTTCTGGATTTTACACTTTTTTCAGATGGCCCTTTTGCCCGGGGGGGTGGGCAGTGAGATTTCATTGTAGTGCAGATTTCCTTTACAGGCTTGCTTGGTTGGCCAAAAAGGGCGTATGCGTTTTTTCCTGAATATATTCAGGAAAAAACGCATACGCCCTTTTTGGCCAAGTGCATCATTGTCGACGTTGTGCCTCTTTTCCTATGCTTTCAGGGCAATTCCAGTCTACCCCCTGCAATCGTTTTCCTGAAATTCAGCCCCGCTTTCAAGTCCCCTTCGCAGACTTACTTCAATATATTTTCGGAGGATAGCTGTCATTTATAACTCTGCAGGTTTGTGAAGTACAGTGCCCCTGAGCTCCTTTCTTCAACTCGCTTTCTTGTGAGCTGGGCACAAAACCGCAGGATTGCTTCAGGCCCTAATCTGTTTCCAGCAGGGCACACTGAGCCTTTGTTTAATTAATCTTCCTGGTGGGCAATGAGTGTTACATTTGCCCGTGCAGACACCTACAGCTAGTCTCTCATTGGTTCTCCCTATTTCTGTTCATCTTGCACAGAAATTGCAAGCTGTGCGAAACAGGAGGTTAAAGGCACTGACTCTCCAAGCGGGGAGAGTGTTAGTAAAGCATCTGGAATGGTGAACCCGAGGACCAGGAAACGAAAACTGAGATGCATTTTAAATCATTTCCCAATCACACGGTGGACGATACTCTGGGTTTCCCATGCATGTTTTAGCTGGAGGAAGAATCCCTTGAACCTGGAGAGTTGGGACCCATGGAATGGGTACCATGCAGTATGACTTCAAAGGGTCTGCATTTGCTCACCGAAACTCACCAATGCTATCAGCCTGAAGTGTCCAGCCTTATGTCTCAACCAGCTCTGGGTGTAGATGTGGTCAATCCCGGTTGCATGACATGCCCTGAGTGAATTAGTTAAGAATTGCTCTCTATTTCACTGTCTTTGTGTTTTGTTTTCGAAATTTATTTTGATAATGGGATTTATCGGATTTTCACTGCTGCGTTTCGGCCACTGTACACACGCTTGATTCTCTTACGGAGACATATATATCCATGGGTTTTAAGATTCTTCCTAGTCAGGTATATTCCTAGGCGTTGAATATGTGGTGTTGGGTCCATTTCGTTGAGCAAGGAGTAGGTCTTGTCTATTACATATTTGGCTTATGGAAAGTTATCTGTGCTAATTTCAGTCTCTGGTTTTATGCAGCACCCCAAGGCACCTTTCCCCATAAGCAAGCACTAGTTGGTTTTCTAAATTTGAGACCCTGTTCTTTTTTGTAATTCAGTTCATGTGTAGTCAAGTTTACATTCCGTGTATTAGTGATATCTTATGATGTTTCTTTTTCTGTGTGACGTAGTTCACGTAGAATCACCGTACCTGCATCCACTCACTATGCCGCTACGGGCCTGATGACACAGATTTCATTGCTGAGTGATATTGCATTGTACGTACGTGCCACAACTTCTTTATCCATTTTTTGCTTTCTGGGATATTTACCTGATACTGTAGACGAGCTTCTTGTGAACACAGCCGTTCCAAATATTGGGGTGGCTGTCTGTTTTTGATTTTAATTTCCGTAAGCTATAGGACCATAAGTGGAAGTGCCATAGGCTGTGTTGCTTTGTTTCTTACGTGTTTCAGGAAACACCATACACTTCTCCAGGGTGGCTGCTGGCAATTTACATCCTGCCAATCAGCATAACAAGGCTCCCTGTTCTCCATATCCTGTCCTACCTTTCTGGATTTTACACTTTTTTAGATGGCCCTTTTGCCCGGGGGGGGGGGGGCAGTGAGATTTCATTGTAGTGCAGATTTCCTTTACAGGCTTGCTTGGTTGGCCAAAAAGGGCGTATGCGTTTTTTCCTGAATATATTCAGGAAAAAACGCATACGCCCTTTTTGGCCAAGTGCATCATTGTCGACGTTGTGCCTCTTTTCCTATGCTTTCAGGGCAATTCCAGTCTACCCCCTGCAATCGTTTTCCTGAAATTCTGCCCCGCTTTCAAGTCCCTTTCGCAGGCTTACTTCAATATATTTTTGGAGGATAGCTGTCATTTATAACTCTGCAGGTTTGTGAAGTACAGTGCCCCTGAGCTCCTTTCCTCAACTCGCTTCCTTGTGAGCTGGGCACAAAACCGCAGGATTGCTTCAGGCCCTAATCTGTTTCCAGCAGGGCACACTGAGCCTTTGTTTAATTCCTCTTCCTGGTGGGCAATGAGCGTTACATTTGCCCGTGCAGACACCTACAGCTAGTCTCTCATTGGTTCTCCCTATTCCTGTTCATCTTGCACAGAAATGGCAAGCTGTGCCAAACAGGAGGTTAAAGGCACTGACTCTCCAAGCGGGGAGAGTGTTAGTAAAGCATCTGGAATGGTGAACCCGAGGACCAGGATACGAAAACTGAGATGCATTTTAAATCGTTTCCCAATCACACGGTGGACGATACTCTGGGTTTCCCATGCATGTTTTAGCTGGAGGAAGAATGCCTTGAACCTGGAGAGTTGGGACCCATGGAATGGGTACCATGCAGTATGACTTCAAAGGGTCTGCATTTGCTCACCGAAACTCACCAGTGCTATCAGCCTAAAGTGTCCAGCCTTATGTCTCAACCAGCTCTGGGTGTAGATGTGGTCAATCCCGGTTGCATCACATGCCCTGAGTGAATTAGTTAAGAATTGCTCTCTATTTCACTGTCTTTGTGTTTTGTTTTCGAAATTTATTTTGATAATGGGATTTATCGGATTTTCACTGCTGCATTTCCGCCGCTGTACACACGCTTGATTCTCTTACGGAGACATATATATCCATGGGTTTTAAGATTCTTCCTAGTCAGGTATATTCCTAGGCGTTGAATATGTGGTGTTGAGTCCATTTCGTTGAGCAAGGAGTAGGTCTTGTCTATTACATATTTGGCTTATGGAATGTTATCTGTGCTAATTTCAGTCTCTGGTTTTATGCAGCCCCCCAAGGCACCTTTCCCCATAAGCAAGCACTAGTTGGTTTTCTAAATTTGAGACCCTGTTCTGTTTTGTAATTCAGTTCATGTGTAGTCAAGTTTACATTCCGTGTATTAGTGATATCTTATGATGTTTCCTTTTCTGTGTGACGTAGTTCACGTAGAATCACCGTACCTGCATCCACTCACTATGCCGCTACGGGCCTGATGACCCAGATTTCATTGCTGAGTGATATTGCATTGTACGTACGTGCCACAACTTCTTTATCCATTTTTTGCTTTCTGGGATATTTACCTGATACTGTAGACGAGCTTCTTGTGAACACAGCCGTCCCAAATATTGGGGTGGCTGTCTGTTTTTGATTTTAATTTCCGTAAGCTATAGGACCATAAGTGGAAGTGCCATAGGCTGTGTTGCTTTTTTCTTACGTGTTTCAGGAAACACCATACACTTCTCCAGGGTGGCTGCTGGCAATTTACATCCTGCCAATCAGCATAACAAGGCTCCCTGTTCTCCATATCCTGTCCTACCTTTCTGGATTTTACACTTTTTTCAGATGGCCCTTTTGCCCGGGGGGGGGGCAGTGAGACTTCATTGTAGTGCAGATTTCCTTTACAGGCTTGCTTAGTTGGCCAAAAAGGGCGTATGCGTTTTTTCCTGAATATATTCAGGAAAAAACGCATACGCCCTTTTTGGCCAAGTGCATCATTGTCGACGTTGTGCCTCTTTTCCTATGCTTTCAGGGCAATTTCAGTCTACCCCCTGCAATCGTTTTCCTGAAATTCTGCCCCGATTTCAAGTCCCCTTCGCAGGCTTACTTCAATATATTTTTGGAGGATAGCTGTCATTTATAACTCTGCAGGTTTGTGAAGTACAGTGCCCGTGAGCTCCTTTCTTCAACTCGCTTTCTTGTGAGCTGGGCACAAAACCGCAGGATTGCTTCAGGCCCTAATCTGTTTCCAGCAGGGCACACTGAGCCTTTGTTTAATTCCTCTTCCTGGTGGGCAATGAGCGTTACATTTGCCCGTGCAGACACCTACAGCTAGTCTCTCATTGGTTCTCCCTATTCCTGTTCATCTTGCACAGAAATGGCAAGCTGTGCCAAACAGGAGGTTAAAGGCACTGACTCTCCAGGCAGGGAGAGTGTTAGTAAAGCATCTGGAATGGTGAACCCGAGGACCAGGATACGAAAACTGAGATGCATTTTAAATCGTTTCCCAATCACACGGTGGACAATACTCTGGGTTTCCCATGCATGTTTTAGCTGGAGGAAGAATGCCTTGAACCTGGAGAGTTGGGACCCATGGAATAGGTACCATGCAGTATGACTTCAAAGGGTCTGCATTTGCTCACCGAAACTCACCAGTGCTATCAGCCTGAAGTGTCCAGCCTTATGTCTCAACCAGCTCTGGGTGTAGATGTGGTCAATCCCGGTTGCATCACATGACCTGAGTGAATTATTTAAGAATTGCTCTCTATTTCACTGTCTTTGTGTTTTGTTTTCGAAATTTATTTTGATAATGGGATTTATCGGATTTTCACTGCTGCATTTCCGCCGCTGTACACACGCTTGATTCTCTTACGGAGACATATAATCCATGGGTTTTAAGATTCTTCCTAGTCAGGTATATTCCTAGGCGTTGAATATGTGGTGTTGAGTCCATTTCGTTGAGCAAGGAGTAGGTCTTGTCTATTACATATTTGGCTTATGGAATGTTATCTGTGCTAATTTCAGTCTCTGGTTTTATGCAGCACCCCAACGCACCTTTCCCCATAAGCAAGCACTAGTTGGTTTTCTAAATTTGAGACCCTGTTCTGTTTTGTAATTCAGTTCATGTTTAGTCAAGTTTACATTCCGTGTATTAGTGATATCTTATGATGTTTCTTTTTCTGTGTGACGTAGTTCACGTAGAATCACCGTACCTGCATCCACTTACTATGCCGCTACGGGCCTGATGACACAGATTTCATTGCTGAGTGATATTGCATTGCACGTACGTGCCACAACTTCTTTATCCATTTTGTGCTTTCTGGGATATTTACCTGATACTGTAGACGAGCTTCTTTTGAACACAGCCGTCCCAAATATTGGGGTGGCTGTCTGTTTTTGATTTTAATTTCCGTAAGCTATAGGACCATAAGTGGAAGTGCCATAGGATGTGTTGCTTTGTTTCTTACGTGTTTCAGGAAACACCATACACTTCTCCAGGGTGGCTGCTGGCAATTTACATCCTGCCAATCAGCATAACAAGGCTCCCTGCTCTCCATATCCTGCCCTACCTTTCTGGATTTTACACTTTTTTCAGATGGCCCTTTTGCCCGGGGGGGCAGTGAGATTTCATTGTAGTGCAGATTTCCTTTACAGGCTTGCTTGGTTGGCCAAAAAGGGCGTATGCGTTTTTTCCTGAATATATTCAGGAAAAAACGCATACGCCCTTTTTGGCCAAGTGCATCATTGTCGACGTTCTGCCTCTTTTCGTATGCTTTCAGGGCAATTCCAGTCTACCCCCTGCAATCGTTTTCCTGAAATTCAGCCCCGCTTTCAAGTCCCCTTCGCAGACTTACTTCAATATATTTTCGGAGGATAGCTGTCATTTATAACTCTGCAGGTTTGTGAATTACAGTGCCCCTGAGCTCCTTTCTTCAACTCGCTTTCTTGTGAGCTGGGCACAAAACCGCAGGATTGCTTCAGGCCCTAATCTGTTTCCAGCAGGGAACACTGAGCCTTTGTTTAATTGATCTTCCTGGTGGGCAATGAGCGTTACATTTGCCCATGCAGACACCTACAGCTAGTCTCTCATTGGTTCTCCCTATTCCTGTTCATCTTGCACAGAAATTGCAAGCTGTGCCAAACAGGAGGTTAAAGGCACTGACTCTCCAAGCGGGGAGAGTGTTAGTAAAGCATCTGGAATGGTGAACCCGAGGACCAGGAAACGAAAACTGAGATGCATTTTAAATCATTTCCCAATCACACGGTGGACGATACTCTGGGTTTCCCATGCATGTTTTAGCTGGAGGAAGAATCCCTTGAACCTGGAGAGTTGGGACCCATGGAATGGGTACCATGCAGTATGACTTCAAAGGGTCTGCATTTGCTCACCGAAACTCACCAATGCTATCAGCCTGAAGTGTCCAGCCTTATGTCTCAACCAGCTCTGGGTGTAGATGTGGTCAATCCCGGTTGCATCACATGCTCTGAGTGAATTAGTTAAGAATTGCTCTCTATTTCACTGTCTTTGTGTTTTGTTTTCGAAATTTATTTTGATAATGGGATTTATCGGATTTTCACTGCTGCGTTTCGGCCACTGTACACACGCTTGATTCTCTTACGGAGACATATATATCCATGGGTTTTAAGATTCTTCCTAGTCAGGTATATTCCTAGGCGTTGAATATGTGGTGTTGGGTCCATTTCGTTCAGCAAGGAGTAGGTCTTGTCTATTACATATTTGGCTTATGGTAAGTTATCTGTGCTAATTTCAGTCTCTGGTTTTATGCAGCCCCCCAAGGCACCTTTCCCCATAAGCAAGCACTAGTTGGTTTTCTAAATTTCAGACCCTGTTCTTTTTTGTAATTCAGTTCATGTGTAGTCAAGTTTACATACCGTGTATTAGTGATATCTTATGATGTTTCTTTTTCTGTGTGACGTAGTTCACGTAGAATCACCATACCTGCATCCACTCACTATGCCGCTACGGGCCTGATGACACAGATTTCATTGCTGAGTGATATTGCATTGCACGTACGTGCCACAACTTCTTTATCCATTTTTTGCTTTCTGGGATATTTACCTGATACTGTAGACGAGCTTCTTGTGAACACAGCCGTCCCAAATATTGGGGTGGCTGTCTGTTTTTGATTTTAATTTCCGTAAGCTATAGGACCATAAGTGGAAGTGCCATAGGCTGTGTTGCTTTGTTTCTTACGTGTTTCAGGAAACACCATACACTTCTCCAGGGTGGCTGCTGGCAATTTACATCCTGCCAATCAGCATAACAAGGCTCCCTGTTCTCCATATCCTGTCCTACCTTTCTGGATTTTACACTTTTTTCAGATGGCCCTTTTGCCCGGGGGGGCAGTGAGATTTCATTGTAGTGCAGATTTCCTTTACAGGCTTGCTTGGTTGGCCAAAAAGGGCGTATGCGTTTTTTCCTGAATATATTCAGGAAAAAACGCATACGCACTTTTTGGCCAAGTGCATCATTGTCGACGTTGTGCATCTTTTCCTATGCTTTCAGGGCAATTCCAGTCTACCCCTGCAATCGTTTTCCTGAAATTCAGCCCCGCTTTCAAGTCCCCTTCGCAGGCTTACTTCAATATATTTTTGGAGGATAGCTGTCATTTATAACTCTGCAGGTTTGTGAAGTACAGTGCCCCTGAGCTCCTTTCTTCAACTCGCTTTCTTGTGAGCTGGGCACAAAACCGCAGGATTGCTTCAGGCCCTAATCTGTTTCCAGCAGGGCACACTGAGCCTTTGTTTAATTCCTCTTCCTGGTGGGCAATGAGCGTTACATTTGCCCGTGCAGACACCTACAGCTAGTCTCTCATTGGTTCTCCCTATTCCTGTTCATCTTGCACAGAAATGGCAAGCTGTGCCAAACAGGAGGTTAAAGGCACTGACTCTCCAAGCGGGGAGAGTGTTAGTAAAGCATCTGGAATGGTGAACCCGAGGACAAGGATACGAAAACTGAGATGCATTTTAAATCGTTTCCCAATCACACGGTGGACGATACTCTGGGTTTCCCATGCATGTTTTAGCTGGAGGAAGAATGCCTTGAACCTGGAGAGTTGGGACCCATGGAATGGGTACCATGCAGTATGACTTCAAAGGGTCTGCATTTGCTCACCGAAACTCACCAGTGCTATCAGCCAGAAGTGTCCAGCCTTATGTCTCAACCAGCTCTGGGTGTAGATGTGGTCAATCCCGGTTGCATCACATGCCCTGAGTGAATTATTTAAGAATTGCTCTCTATTTCACTGTCTTTGTGTTTTGTTTTCGAAATTTATTTTGATAATGGGATTTATCGGATTTTCACTGCTGCATTTCCGCCGCTGTACACACGCTTGATTCTCTTACGGAGACATATATATCCATGGGTTTTAAGATTCTTCCTAGTCAGGTATATTCCTAGGCGTTGAATATGTGGTGTTGAGTCCATTTCGTTGAGCAAGGAGTAGGTCTTGTCTATTACATATTTGGCTTATGGAATGTTATCTGTGCTAATTTCAGTCTCTGGTTTTATGCAGCACCCCAACGCACCTTTCCCCATAAGCAAGCACTAGTTGGTTTTCTAAATTTGAGACCCTGTTCTGTTTTGTAATTCAGTTCATGTGTAGTCAAGTTTACATTCCGTGTATTAGTGATATCTTATGATGTTTCTTTTTCTGTGTGACGTAGTTCACGTAGAATAACCGTACCTGCATCCACTTACTATGCCGCTACGGGCCTGATGACACAGATTTCATTGCTGAGTGATATTGCATTGCACGTACGTGCCACAACTTCTTTATCCATTTTTTGCTTTCTGGGATATTTACCTGATACTGTAGACGAGCTTCTTGTGAACACAGCCGTCCCAAATATTGGGGTGGCTGTCTGTTTTTGATTTTAATTTCCGTAAGTTATAGGACCATAAGTGGAAGTGCCATAGGCTGTGTTGCTTTGTTTCTTACGTGTTTCAGGAAACACCATACACTTCTCCAGGGTGGCTGCTGGCAATTTACATCCTGCCAATCAGCATAACAAGGCTCCCTGTTCTCCATATCCTGTCCTACCTTTCTGGATTTTACACTTTTTTCAGATGGCCCTTTTGCCCGGGGGGGGGCAGTGAGATTTCATTGTAGTGCAGATTTCCTTTACAGGCTTGCTTGGTTGGCCAAAAAGGGCGTATGCGTTTTTTCCTGAATATATTCAGGAAAAAACGCATACGCCCTTTTTGGCCAAGTGCATCATTGTCGACGTTGTGCCTCTTTTCCTATGCTTTCAGGGCAATTCCAGTCTACCCCCTGCAATCGTTTTCCTGAAATTCAGCCCCGCTTTCAAGTCCCCTTCGCAGGCTTACTTCAATATATTTTTGGAGGATAGCTGTCATTTATAACTCTGCAGGTTTGTGAAGTACAGTGCCCCTGAGCTCCTTTCTTCAACTCGCTTTCTTGTGAGCTGGGCACAAAACCGCAGGATTGCTTCAGGCCCTAATCTGTTTCCAGCAGGGCACACTGAGCCTTTGTTTAATTCCTCTTCCTGGTGGGCAATGAGCGTTACATTTGCCCGTGCAGACACCTACAGCTAGTCTCTCATTGGTTCTCCCTATTCCTGTTCATCTTGCACAGAAATGGCAAGCTGTGCCAAACAGGAGGTTAAAGGCACTGACTCTCCAAGCGGGGAGAGTGTTAGTAAAGCATCTGGAATGGTGAACCCGAGGACCAGGAAACGAAAACTGAGATGCATTTTAAATCATTTCCCAATCACACGGTGGACGATACTCTGGGTTTCCCATGCATGTTTTAGCTGGAGGAAGAATCCCTTGAACCTGGAGAGTTGGGACCCATGGAATGGGTACCATGCAGTATGACTTCAAAGGGTCTGCATTTGCTCACCGAAACTCACCAATGCTATCAGCCTGAAGTGTCAAGCCTTATGTCTCAACCAGCTCTGGGTGTAGATGTGGTCAATCCCGGTTGCATCACATGCCCTGAGTGAATTAGTTAAGAATTGCTCTCTATTTCACTGTCTTTGTGTTTTGTTTTCGAAATTTATTTTGATAATGGGATTTATCGGATTTTCACTGCTGCGTTTCGGCCGCTGTACACACGCTTGATTCTCTTACGGAGACATATATATCCATGGGTTTTAAGATTCTTCCTAGTCAGGTATATTCCTAGGCGTTGAATATGTGGTGTTGGGTCCATTTCGTTGAGCAAGGAGTAGGTCTTGTCTATTACATATTTGGCTTATGGAAAGTTATCTGTGCTAATTTCAGTCTCTGGTTTTATGCAGCACCCCAAGGCACCTTTCCCCATAAGCAAGCACTAGTTGGTTTTCTAAATTTGAGACCCTGTTCTTTTTTGTAATTCAGTTCATGTGTAGTCAAGTTTACATTCCGTGTATTAGTGATATCTTATGATGTTTCTTTTTCTGTGTGACGTAGTTCACGTAGAATCACCGTACCTGCATCCACTCACTATGCCGCTACGGGCCTGATGACACAGATTTCATTGCTGAGTGATATTGCATTGTACGTACGTGCCACAACTTCTTTATCCATTTTTTCTTTCTGGGATATTTACCTGATACTGTAGACGAGCTTCTTTTGAACACAGCCGTCCCAAATATTGGGGTAGCTGTCTGTTTTTGATTTTAATTTCCGTAAGCTATAGGACCATACGTGGAAGTGCCATAGGCTGTGTTGCTTTGTTTCTTACGTGTTTCAGGAAACACCATACACTTCTCCAGGGTGGCTGCTGGCAATTTACATCCTGCCAATCAGCATAACAAGGCTCCCTGTTCTCCATATCCTGTCCTACCTTTCTGAATTTTACACTTTTTTCAGATGGCCCTTTTGCCCGGGGGGGCAGTGAGATTTCATTGTAGTGCAGATTTCCTTTACAGGCTTGCTTGGTTGGCCAATAAGGGCGTATGCGTTTTTTCCTGAATATATTCAGGAAAAAACGCATACGCCCTTTTTGACCAAGTGCATCATTGTCGACGTTGTGCCTCTTTTCCTATGCTTTCAGGGCAATTCCAGTCTACCCCCTGCAATCGTTTTCCTGAAATTCAGCCCCGCTTTCAAGTCCCGTTCGCAGGCTTACTTCAATATATTTTTGGAGGATAGCTGTCATTTATAACTCTGCAGGTTTTTGAAGTACAGTGCCCCTGAGCTCCTTTCTTCAACTCGCTTTCTTGTGAGCTGGGCACAAAACCGCAGGATTGCTTCAGGCCATAATCTGTTTCCGGCAGGGCATGCTGAGCCTTTGGTTAATTCCTCTTCCTGGTGGGAAATGAGCGTTACATTTGCCCGTGCAGACACCTACAGCTAGTCTCTCATTGGTTCTCCCTATTCCTGTTCATCTTGCCCAGAAATTGCAAGCTGTGCCAAACAGGAGGTTAAAGGCACTGACTCTCCAAGCAGGGAGAGTGTTAGTAAAGCATCTGGAATGGTGAACCCGAGGACCAGGATACGAAAACTGAGATGCATTGTAAATCGTTTCCCAATCACACGGTGGACCATACTGTGGGTTTCCCATGCATGTTTTAGCTGGAGGAAGAATCCCTTGAACCTGAAGAGTTGGGACCCATGGAATAGGTACCATGCAGTATGACTTCAAACGGTCTGCATTTGCTCACCGAAACTCACCAATGCTATCAGCCTGAAGTGTCCAGCCTTATGTGTCAACCAGCTCTGGGTGTAGATGTGGTCAATCCCGGTTGCATCACATTCCCTGAGTGAATTATTTAAGAATTGCTCTCTATTTCATTGTCTTTGTGTTTTGTTTCGAAATTTATTTTGATAATGGGATTTATCGGATTTTCACTGCTGCGTTTCGGCCGCTGTACACACGCTTGATTCTGTTACGGAGACATATATATCCAAGGGTTTTAAGATTCTTCCTAGTCAGGTATATTCCTAGGCGTTGAATATGTGGTGTTGAGTCCATTTCGTTGAGCAAGGAGTAGGTCTTGTCTATTACATATTTGGCTTATGGAATGTTATCTGTGCTAATTTCAGTCTCTGGTTTTATGCAGCACCCCAAGGCACCTTTCCCCATAAGCAAGCACTAGTTGGTTTTCTAAATTTGAGACCCTGCTCTGTTTTGTAATTCAGTTCATGTGTAGTCAAGTTTACATTCCGTGTATTAGTGATATCTTATGATGTTTCTTTTTCTGTGTGACGTAGTTCACGTAGAATCACCGTACCTGCATCCTCTCATTATGCCGCTACGGGCCTGATGACACAGATTTCATTGCTGAGTGATACTGCATTGCACGTACGTGACACAACTTCTTTATCCATTTTTTGCCTTCTGGGATATTTACCTGATACTGTAGACGAGCTTCTTGTGAACACAGCCGTCCCAAATATTGGGGTGGCTGTCTGTTTTTGATTTTAATTTCCGTAAGCTATAGGACCATAAGTGGAAGTGCCATAGGCTGTGTTGCTTTGTTTCTTACGTGTTTCAGGAAACACCATACACTTCTCCAGGGTGGCTGCTGGCAATTTACATCCTGCCAATCAGCATAACAAGGCTCCCTGTTCTCCATATCCTGTCCTACCTTTCTGGATTTTACACATTTTTCAGATGGCCCTTTTGCCCGGGGGGCAGTGAGACTTCATTGTAGTGCAGATTTCCTTTACAGGCTTCCTTGGTTGGCCAAAAAGCGCGTATGCGTTTTTTCCTGAATATATTCAGGAAAAAACGCATACGCCCTTTTTGGCCAAGTGCATCATTGTCGACGTTCTGCCTCTTTTCCTATGCTTTCAGGGCAATTCCAGTCTACCCCCTGCAATCGTTTTCCTGAAATTCTGCCCCGCTTTCAAGTCCCCTTCGCAGGCTTACTTCAATATATTTTTGGAGGATAGCTGTCATTTATAACTCTGCAGGTTTGTGAATTACAGTGCCCCTGAGCTCCTTTCTTCAACTCGCTTTCTTGTGAGCTGGGCACAAAACCGCAGGATTGCTTCAGGCCCTAATCTGTTTTCAGCAGGGCACGCTGAGCCTTTGTTTAATTCCTCTTCCTGGTGGGCAATGAGCATTACATTTGCCCGTGCAGACCCCTACAGCTAGTCTCTCATTGGTTCTCCCTATTCCTGTTCATCTTGCACAGAAATGGCAAGCTGTGCCAAACAGGAGGTTAAAGGCACTGACTCTCCAAGCGGGGAGAGTGTTAGTAAAGCATCTGGAATGGTGAACCCGAGGACCAGGATACGAAAACTGACATGCATTTTAAATCGTTTCCCAATCACACGGTGGACGATACTCTGGGTTTCCCATGCATGTTTTAGCTGGAGGAAGAATCCCTTGAACCTGAAGAGTTGGGACCCATGGAATAGGTACCATGCAGTATGACTTCAAAGGGTCTGCATTTGCTCACCGAAACTCACCAATGCTATCAGCCTGAAGTGTCCAGCCTTATGTCTCAACCAGCTCTGGGTGTAGATGTGGTCAATCCCGGTTGCATCACATGCCCTGAGTGAATTAGTTAAGAATTGCTCTCTATTTCACTGTCTTTGTGTTTTGTTTTCGAAATTTATTTTGATAATGGGATTTATCGGATTTTCACTGCTGCATTTCCGCCGCTGTACACACGCTTGATTCTCTTACGGAGACATATATATCCAAGGGTTTTAAGATTCTTCCTAGTCAGGTATATTCCTAGGCGTTGAATATGTGGTGTTGGGTCCATTTCGTTGAGCAAGGAGTAGGTCTTGTCTATTACATATTTGGCTTATGGAATGTTATCTGTGCTAATTTCAGTCTCTGGTTTTATGCAGCCCCCCAAGGCACCTTTCCCCATAAGCAAGCACTAGTTGGTTTTCTAAATTTGAGACCCTGTTCTTTTTTGTAATTCAGTTCATGTGTAGTCAAGTTTACATTCCGTGTATTAGTGATATCTTATGATGTTTCTTTTTCTGTGTGACGTAGTTCACGTAGAATCACCGTACCTGCATCCACTCACTATGCCGCTACGGGCCTGATGACACAGATTTCATTGCTGAGTGATATTGCATTGTACGTACGTGCCACAACTTCTTTATCCATTTTTTGCTTTCTGGGATATTTACCTGATACTGTAGACGAGCTTCTTGTGAACACAGCCGTCCCAAATATTGGGGTGGCTGTCTGTTTTTGATTTTAATTTCCGTAAGCTATAGGACCATAAGTGGAAGTGCCATAGGCTGTGTTGCTTTGTTTCTTACGTGTTTCAGGAAACACCATACACTTCTCCAGGGTGGCTGCTGGCAATTTACATCCTGCCAATCAGCATAACAAGGCTCCCTGTTCTCCATATCCTGTCCTACCTTTCTGGATTTTACACTTTTTTCAGATGGCCCTTTTACCCGGGGAGGCAGTGAGATTTCATTGTAGTGCAGATTTCCTTTACAGGCTTGCTTGGTTGGCCAAAAAGGGCGTATGCGTTTTTTCCTGAATATATTCAGGAAAAAACGCATACGCCCTTTTTGGCCAAGTGCATCATTGTCGACGTTGTGCCTCTTTTCCTATGCTTTCAGGGCAATTCCAGTCTACCCCCTGCAATCGTTTTCCTGAAATTCAGCCCCGCTTTCAAGTCCCCTTCGCAGGCTTACTTCAATATATTCTTGGAGGATAGCTGTCATTTATAACTCTGCAGGTTTGTGAAGTACAGTGCCCCTGAGCTCCTTTCTTCAACTCGCTTTCTTGTGAGCTGGGCACAAAACCGCAGGATTGCTTCAGGCCCTAATCTGTTTCCAGCAGGGCACACTGAGCCTTTGTTTAATTCCTCTTCCTGGTGGGCAATGAGCGTTACATTTGCCCGTGCAGACACCTACAGCTAGTCTCTCATTGGTTCTCCCTATTCCTGTTCATCTTGCACAGAAATGGCAAGCTGTGCCAAACAGGAGGTTAAAGGCACTGACTCTCCAAGCGGGGAGAGTGTTAGTAAAGCATCTGGAATGGTGAACCCGAGGACCAGGATACGAAAACTGACATGCATTTTAAATCGTTTCCCAATCACACGGTGGACGATACTCTGGGTTTCCCATGCATGTTTTAGCTGGAGGAAGAATGCCTTGAACCTGGAGAGTTGGGACCCATGGAATGGGTACCATGCAGTATGACTTCAAAGGGTCTGCATTTGCTCACCGAAACTCACCAGTGCTATCAGCCAGAAGTGTCCAGCCTTATGTCTCAACCAGCTCTGGGTGTAGATGTGGTCAATCCCGGTTGCATCACATGCCCTGAGTGAATTATTTAAGAATTGCTCTCTATTTCACTGTCTTTGTGTTTTGTTTTCGAAATTTATTTTGATAATGGGATTTATCGGATTTTCACTGCTGCATTTCCGCCGCTGTACACACGCTTGATTCTCTTACGGAGACATATATATCCATGGGTTTTAAGATTCTTCCTAGTCAGGTATATTCCTAGGCGTTGAATATGTGTTGTTGGGTCCATTTCGTTGAGCAAGGAGTAGGTCTTGTCTATTACATATTTGGCTTATGGAATGTTATCTGTGCTAATTTCAGTCTCTGGTTTTATGCAGCACCCCAACTCACCTTTCCCTATAAGCAAGCACTAGTTAGTTTTCTAAATTTGAGACCCTGTTCTGTTTTGTAATTCAGTTCATGTGTAGTCAAGTTTACATTCCGTGTATTAGTGATATCTTATGATGTTTCTTTTTCTGTGTGACGTAGTTCACGTAGAATCACCGTACCTGCATCCACTTACTATGCCGCTACGGGCCTGATGACACAGATTTCATTGCTGAGTGATATTGCATTGCACGTACGTGCCACAACTTCTTTATCCATTCTTTGCTTTCTGGGATATTTACCTGATACTGTAGACGAGCTTCTTGTGAACACAGCCGTCCCAAATATTGAGGTGGCTGTCTGTTTTTGATTTTATTTTCCGTAAGCTATAGGACCATAAGTGGAAGTGCCATAGGCTGTGTTGCTTTGTTTCTTACGTGTTTCAGGAAACACCATACACTTCTCCAGGGTGGCTGCTGGCAATTTACATCCTGCCAATCAGCATAACAAGGCTCCCTGTTCTCCATATCCTGTCCTACCTTTCTGGATTTTACACTTTTTTCAGATGGCCCTTTTGCCCGGGGGGGCAGTGAGATTTCATTGTAGTGCAGATTTCCTTTACAGGCTTGCTTGGTTGGCCAAAAAGGGCGTATGCGTTTTTTCCTGAATATATTCAGGAAAAAACGCATACGCCCTTTTTGGCCAAGTGCATCATTGTCGACGTTGTGCCTCTTTTCCTATGCTTTCAGGGCAATTCCAGTCTACCCCCTGCAATCGTTTTCCTGAAATTCAGCCCCGCTTTCAAGTCCCCTTCGCAGGCTTACTTCAATATATTTTTGGAGGATAGCTGTCATTTATAACTCTGCAGGTTTGTGAAGTACAGTGCCCCTGAGCTCCTTTCTTCAACTCGCTTTCTTGTGAGCTGGGCACAAAACCGCAGGATTGCTTCAGGCCTTAATCTGTTTCCAGCAGGGCACACTGAGCCTTTGTTTAATTCCTCTTCCTGGTGGGCAATGAGCGTTACATTTGCCCGTGCAGACACCTACAGCTAGTCTCTCATTGGTTCTCCCTGTTCCTGTTCATCTTGCACAGAAATTGCAAGCTGTGCCAAACAGGAGTTTAAAGGCACTGACTCTCCAAGCGGGGAGAGTGTTAGTAAAGCATCTGGAATGGTGAACCCGAGGACCAGGAAACGAAAACTGAGATGCATTTTAAATCATTTCCCAATCACACGGTGGACGATACTCTGGGTTTCCCATGCATGTTTTAGCTGGAGGAAGAATGCCTTGAACCTGGAGAGTTGGGACCCATGGAATGGGTACCATGCAGTATGACTTCAAAGGGTCTGCATTTGCTCACCGAAACTCACGAATGCTATCAGCCTGATGTGTCCAGCCTTATGTCTCAACCAGCTCTGGTTGTAGATGTGGTCAATCCCGGTTGCATCACATGCCCTGAGTGAATTAGTTAAGAATTGCTCTCTATTTCACTGTCTTTGTGTTTTGTTTTCGAAATTTATTTTGATAATGGGATTTATCGGATTTTCACTGCTGCGTTTCGGCCGCTGTACACACGCTTGATTCTCTTACGGAGACATATACATCCATGGGTTTTAAGATTCTTCCTAGTCAGGTATATTCCTAGGCGTTGAATATGTGGTGTTGGGTCCATTTCGTTGAGCAAGGAGTAGGTCTTGTCTATTACATATTTGGCTTATGGAAAGTTATCTGTGCTAATTTAAGTCTCTGGTTTTATGCAGCACCCCAACGCACCTTTCCCCATAAGCAAGCACTAGTTGGTTTTCTAAATTTGAGACCCTATTCTGTTTTGTAATTCAGTTCATGTGTAGTGAAGTTTACATTCAGTGTATTAGTGATATCTTATGATGTTTCTTTTTCTGTGTGACGTAGTTCACGTAGAATCACCGTACCTGCATCCTCTCATTATGCCGCTACGGGCCTGATGACACAGATTTCATTGCTGAGTGATACTGCATTGCACGTACGTGACACAACTTCTTTATCCATTTTTTGCCTTCTGGGATATTTACCTGATACTGTAGACGAGCTTCTTGTGAACACAGCCGTCCCAAATATTGGGGTGGCTGTCTGTTTTTGATTTTAATTTCCGTAAGCTATAGGACCATAAGTGGAAGTGCCATAGGCTGTGTTGCTTTGTTTCTTACGTGTTTCAGGAAACACCATACACTTCTCCAGGGTGGCTGCTGGCAATTTACATCCTGCCAATCAGCATAACAAGGCTCCCTGTTCTCCATATCCTGTCCTACCTTTCTGGATTTTACACATTTTTCAGATGGCCCTTTTGCCCGGGGGGCAGTGAGACTTCATTGTAGTGCAGATTTCCTTTACAGGCTTCCTTGGTTGGCCAAAAAGCGCGTATGCGTTTTTTCCTGAATATATTCAGGAAAAAACGCATACGCCCTTTTTGGCCAAGTGCATCATTGTCGACGTTCTGCCTCTTTTCCTATGCTTTCAGGGCAATTCCAGTCTACCCCCTGCAATCGTTTTCCTGAAATTCTGCCCCGCTTTCAAGTCCCCTTCGCAGGCTTACTTCAATATATTTTTGGAGGATAGCTGTCATTTATAACTCTGCAGGTTTGTGAATTACAGTGCCCCTGAGCTCCTTTCTTCAACTCGCTTTCTTGTGAGCTGGGCACAAAACCGCAGGATTGCTTCAGGCCCTAATCTGTTTTCAGCAGGGCACGCTGAGCCTTTGTTTAATTCCTCTTCCTGGTGGGCAATGAGCATTACATTTGCCCGTGCAGACCCCTACAGCTAGTCTCTCATTGGTTCTCCCTATTCCTGTTCATCTTGCACAGAAATGGCAAGCTGTGCCAAACAGGAGGTTAAAGGCACTGACTCTCCAAGCGGGGAGAGTGTTAGTAAAGCATCTGGAATGGTGAACCCGAGGACCAGGATACGAAAACTGAGATGCATTTTAAATCGTTTCCCAATCACACGGTGGACGATACTCTGGGTTTCCCATGCATGTTTTAGCTGGAGGAAGAATCCCTTGAACCTGAAGAGTTGGGACCCATGGAATAGGTACCATGCAGTATGACTTCAAAGGGTCTGCATTTGCTCACCGAAACTCACCAATGCTATCAGCCTGAAGTGTCCAGCCTTATGTCTCAACCAGCTCTGGGTGTAGATGTGGTCAATCCCGGTTGCATCACATGCCCTGAGTGAATTAGTTAAGAATTGCTCTCTATTTCACTGTCTTTGTGTTTTGTTTTCGAAATTTATTTTGATAATGGGATTTATCGGATTTTCACTGCTGCATTTCCGCCGCTGTACACACGCTTGATTCTCTTACGGAGACATATATATCCAAGGGTTTTAAGATTCTTCCTAGTCAGGTATATTCCTAGGCGTTGAATATGTGGTGTTGGGTCCATTTCGTTGAGCAAGGAGTAGGTCTTGTCTATTACATATTTGGCTTATGGAATGTTATCTGTGCTAATTTCAGTCTCTGGTTTTATGCAGCCCCCCAAGGCACCTTTCCCCATAAGCAAGCACTAGTTGGTTTTCTAAATTTGAGACCCTGTTCTTTTTTGTAATTCAGTTCATGTGTAGTCAAGTTTACATTCCGTGTATTAGTGATATCTTATGATGTTTCTTTTTCTGTGTGACGTAGTTCACGTAGAATCACCGTACCTGCATCCACTCACTATGCCGCTACGGGCCTGATGACACAGATTTCATTGCTGAGTGATATTGCATTGTACGTACGTGCCACAACTTCTTTATCCATTTTTTGCTTTCTGGGATATTTACCTGATACTGTAGACGAGCTTCTTGTGAACACAGCCGTCCCAAATATTGGGGTGGCTGTCTGTTTTTGATTTTAATTTCCGTAAGCTATAGGACCATAAGTGGAAGTGCCATAGGCTGTGTTGCTTTGTTTCTTACGTGTTTCAGGAAACACCATACACTTCTCCAGGGTGGCTGCTGGCAATTTACATCCTGCCAATCAGCATAACAAGGCTCCCTGTTCTCCATATCCTGTCCTACCTTTCTGGATTTTACACTTTTTTCAGATGGCCCTTTTACCCGGGGAGGCAGTGAGATTTCATTGTAGTGCAGATTTCCTTTACAGGCTTGCTTGGTTGGCCAAAAAGGGCGTATGCGTTTTTTCCTGAATATATTCAGGAAAAAACGCATACGCCCTTTTTGGCCAAGTGCATCATTGTCGACGTTGTGCCTCTTTTCCTATGCTTTCAGGGCAATTCCAGTCTACCCCCTGCAATCGTTTTCCTGAAATTCAGCCCCGCTTTCAAGTCCCCTTCGCAGGCTTACTTCAATATATTCTTGGAGGATAGCTGTCATTTATAACTCTGCAGGTTTGTGAAGTACAGTGCCCCTGAGCTCCTTTCTTCAACTCGCTTTCTTGTGAGCTGGGCACAAAACCGCAGGATTGCTTCAGGCCCTAATCTGTTTCCAGCAGGGCACACTGAGCCTTTGTTTAATTCCTCTTCCTGGTGGGCAATGAGCGTTACATTTGCCCGTGCAGACACCTACAGCTAGTCTCTCATTGGTTCTCCCTATTCCTGTTCATCTTGCACAGAAATGGCAAGCTGTGCCAAACAGGAGGTTAAAGGCACTGACTCTCCAAGCGGGGAGAGTGTTAGTAAAGCATCTGGAATGGTGAACCCGAGGACCAGGATACGAAAACTGACATGCATTTTAAATCGTTTCCCAATCACACGGTGGACGATACTCTGGGTTTCCCATGCATGTTTTAGCTGGAGGAAGAATGCCTTGAACCTGGAGAGTTGGGACCCATGGAATGGGTACCATGCAGTATGACTTCAAAGGGTCTGCATTTGCTCACCGAAACTCACCAGTGCTATCAGCCAGAAGTGTCCAGCCTTATGTCTCAACCAGCTCTGGGTGTAGATGTGGTCAATCCCGGTTGCATCACATGCCCTGAGTGAATTATTTAAGAATTGCTCTCTATTTCACTGTCTTTGTGTTTTGTTTTCGAAATTTATTTTGATAATGGGATTTATCGGATTTTCACTGCTGCATTTCCGCCGCTGTACACACGCTTGATTCTCTTACGGAGACATATATATCCATGGGTTTTAAGATTCTTCCTAGTCAGGTATATTCCTAGGCGTTGAATATGTGTTGTTGGGTCCATTTCGTTGAGCAAGGAGTAGGTCTTGTCTATTACATATTTGGCTTATGGAATGTTATCTGTGCTAATTTCAGTCTCTGGTTTTATGCAGCACCCCAACTCACCTTTCCCTATAAGCAAGCACTAGTTAGTTTTCTAAATTTGAGACCCTGTTCTGTTTTGTAATTCAGTTCATGTGTAGTCAAGTTTACATTCCGTGTATTAGTGATATCTTATGATGTTTCTTTTTCTGTGTGACGTAGTTCACGTAGAATCACCGTACCTGCATCCACTTACTATGCCGCTACGGGCCTGATGACACAGATTTCATTGCTGAGTGATATTGCATTGCACGTACGTGCCACAACTTCTTTATCCATTCTTTGCTTTCTGGGATATTTACCTGATACTGTAGACGAGCTTCTTGTGAACACAGCCGTCCCAAATATTGGGGTGGCTGTCTGTTTTTGATTTTAATTTCCGTAAGCTATAGGACCATATGTGGAAGTGCCATAGGCTGTGTTGCTTTGTTTCTTACGTGTTTCAGGAAACACCATACACTTCTCCAGGGTGGCTGCTGGCAATTTACATCCTGCCAATCAGCATAACAAGGCTCCCTGTTCTCCATATCCTGTCCTACCTTTCTGGATTTTACACTTTTTTCAGATGGCCCTTTTGCCCGGGGGGGCAGTGAGATTTCATTGTAGTGCAGATTTCCTTTACAGGCTTGCTTGGTTGGCCAAAAAGGGCGTATGCGTTTTTTCCTGAATATATTCAGGAAAAAACGCATACGCCCTTTTTGGCCAAGTGCATCATTGTCGACGTTGTGCCTCTTTTCCTATGCTTTCAGGGCAATTCCAGTCTACCCCCTGCAATCGTTTTCCTGAAATTCAGCCCCGCTTTCAAGTCCCCTTCGCAGGCTTACTTCAATATATTTTTGGAGGATAGCTGTCATTTATAACTCTGCAGGTTTGTGAAGTACAGTGCCCCTGAGCTCCTTTCTTCAACTCGCTTTCTTGTGAGCTGGGCACTAAACCTCAGGATTGCTTCAGGCCCTAATCTGTTTCCAGCAGGGCACACTGAGCCTTTGTTTAATGCCTCTTCCTGGTGGGCAATGAGCGTTACATTTGCCCGTGCAGACACCTACAGCTAGTCTCTCATTGGTTCTCCCTATTCCTGTTCATCTTGCACAGAAATTGCAAGCTATGCCAAACAGGAGGTTAAAGGCACTGACTCTCCAGGAGGGGAGAGTGTTAGTAAAGCATCTGGAATGGTGAACCCGAGGACCAGGAAACGAAAACTGAGATGCATTTTAAATCATTTCCCAATCACACGGTGGACGATACTCTGGGTTTCCTATGCATGTTTTAGCTGGAGGAAGAATCCCTTGAACCTGGAGAGTTGGGACCCATGGAATGGGTACCATGCAGTATGACTTCAAAGGGTCTGCATTTGCTCACCGAAACTCACCAGTGCTATCAGCCTGAAGTGTCCAGCCTTATGTCTCAACCAGCTCTGGGTGTAGATGTGGTCAATCCCGGTTGCATCACATGCCCTGAGTGAATTAGTTAAGAATTGCTCTCTATTTCACTGTCTTTGTGTTTTGTTTTCGAAATTTATTTTGATAATGGGATTTATCGGATTTTCACTGCTGCGTTTCGGCCGCTGTACACACGCTTGATTCTCTTACGGAGACATATATATCCATGGGTTTTAAGATTCTTCCTAGTCAGGTATATTCCTAGGCGTTGAATATGTGGTGTTGGGTCCATTTCATTGAGCAAGGAGTAGGTCTTGTCTATTACATATTTGGCTTATGGAAAGTTATCTGTGCTAATTTCAGTCTCTGGTTTTATGCAGCACCCCAAGGCACCTTTCCCCATAAGCAAGCACTAGTTGGTTTTCTAAATTTGAGACCCTGTTCTTTTTTGTAATTCAGTTCATGTGTAGTCAAGTTTACATTCCGTGTATTAGTGATATCTTATGATGTTTCTTTTTCTGTGTGACGTAATTCACGTAGAATCACCGTACCTGCATCCACTCACTATGCCGCTACGGGCCTGATGACACAGATTTCATTGCTGAGTGATATTGCATTGTACGTACGTGCCACAACTTCTTTATCCATTTTTTGCTTTCTGGGATATTTACCTGATACTGTAGACGAGCTTCTTGTGAACACAGCCGTCCCAAATATTGGGGTGGCTGTCTGTTTTTGATTTTAATTTCCGTAAGCTATAGGACCATAAGTGGAAGTGCCATAGGCTGTGTTGCTTTGTTTCTTACGTGTTTCAGGAAACACCATACACTTCTCCAGGGTGGCTGCTGGCAATTTACATCCTGCCAATCAGCATAACAAGGCTCCCTGTTCTCCATATCCTGTCCTCCCTTTCTGGATTTTACACTTTTTTCAGATGGCCCTTTTGCCCGGGGGGGCAGTGAGATTTCATTGTAGTGCAGATTTCCTTTACAGGCTTGCTTGGTTGGCCAATAAGGGCGTATGCGTTTTTTCCTGAATATATTCAGGAAAAAACGCATACGCCCTTTTTGGCCAAGTGCATCATTGTCGACGTTGTGCCTCTTTTCCTATGCTTTCAGGGCAATTCCAGTCTACCCCCTGCAATCGTTTTCCTGAAATTCAGCCCCGCTTTCAAGTCCCCTTCGCAGGCTTACTTCAATATATTTTTGGAGGATAGCTGTCATTTATAACTCTGCAGGTTTGTGAAGTACAGTGCCCCTGAGCTCCTTTCTTCAACTCGCTTTCTTGTGAGCTGGGCACAAAACCGCAGGATTGCTTCAGGCCCTAATCTGTTTCCAGCAGGGCACACTGAGCCTTTGTTTAATTCCTCTTCCTGGTGGGCAATGAGCGTTACATTTGCCCGTGCAGACACCTACAGCTAGTCTCTCATTGGTTCTCCCTATTCCTGTTCATCTTGCACAGAAATGGCAAGCTGTGCCAAACAGGAGGTTAAAGGCACTGACTCTCCAAGCGGGGAGAGTGTTAGTAAAACATCTGGAATGGTGAACCCGAGGACCAGGAAACGAAAACTGAGATGCATTTTAAATCGTTTCCCAATCACACGGTGGACGATACTCTGGGTTTCCCATGCATGTTTTAGCTGGAGGAAGAATCCCTTGAACCTGGAGAGTTGGGACCCATGGAATGGGTACCATGCAGTATGACTTCAAAGGGTCTGCATTTGCTCACCGAAACTCACCAGTGCTATCAGCCAGAAGTGTCCAGCCTTATGTCTCAACCAGCTCTGGGTGTAGATGTGGTCAATCCCGGTTGCATCACATGCCCTGAGTGAATTATTTAAGAATTGCTCTCTATTTCACTGTCTTTGTGTTTTGTTTTCGAAATTTATTTTGATAATGGGATTTATCGGATTTTCACTGCTGCATTTCCGCCGCTGTACACACGCTTGATTCTCTTACGGAGACATATATATCCATGGGTTTTAAGATTCTTCCTAGTCAGGTATATTCCTAGGCGTTGAATATGTGGTGTTGAGTCCATTTCGTTGAGCAAGGAGTAGGTCTTGTCTATTACATATTTGGCTTATGGAATGTTATCTGTGCTAATTTCAGTCTCTGGTTTTATGCAGCACCCCAACGCACCTTTCCCCATAAGCAAGCACTAGTTGGTTTTCTAAATTTGAGACCCTGTTCTGTTTTGTAATTCAGTTCATGTGTAGTCAAGTTTACATTCCGTGTATTAGTGATATCTTATGATGTTTCTTTTTCTGTGTGACGTAGTTCACGTAGAATCACCGTACCTGCATCCACTTACTATGCCGCTACGGGCCTGATGACACAGATTTCATTGCTGAGTGATATTGCATTGCACGTACGTGCCACAACTTCTTTATCCATTTTTTGCTTTCTGGGATATTTACCTGATACTGTAGACGAGCTTCTTGTGAACACAGCCGTCCCAAATATTGGGGTGGCTGTCTGTTTTTGATTTTAATTTCCGTAAGCTATAGGACCATAAGTGGAAGTGCCATAGGCTGTGTTGCTTTGTTTCTTACGTGTTTCAGGAAACACCATACACTTCTCCAGGGTGGCTGCTGGCAATTTACATCCTGCCAATCAGCATAACAAGGCTCCCTGTTCTCCATATCCTGTCCTACCTTTCTGGATTTTACACTTTTTTCAGATGGCCCTTTTGCCCGGGGGGGCAGTGAGATTTCATTGTAGTGCAGTTTTCCTTTACAGGCTTGCTTGGTTGGCCAAAAAGGGCGTATGCGTTTTTTCCTGAATATATTCAGGAAAAAACGCATACGCCCTTTTTGGCCAAGTGCATCATTGTCGACGTTGTGCCTCTTTTCCTATGCTTTCAGGGCAATTCCGGTCTACCCCCTGCAATCGTTTTCCTGAAATTCAGCCCCGCTTTCAAGTCCCCTTCGCAGGCTTACTTCAATATATTTTTGGAGGATAGCTGTCATTTATAACTCTGCAGGTTTGTGAAGTACAGTGCCCCTGAGCTCCTTTCTTCAACTCGCTTTCTTGTGAGCTGGGCACAAAACCGCAGGATTGCTTCAGGCCCTAATCTGTTTCCAGCAGGGCACACTGAGCCTTTGTTTAATTCCTCTTCCTGGTGGGCAATGAGCGTTACATTTGCCCGTGCAGACACCTACAGCTAGTCTCTCATTGGTTCTCCCTATTCCTGTTCATCTTGCACAGAAATGGCAAGCTGTGCCAAACAGGAGGTTAAAGGCACTGACTCTCCAAGCGGGGAGAGTGTTAGTAAAGCATCTGGAATGGTGAACCCGAGGACCAGGATACGAAAACTGAGATGCATTTTAAATCGTTTCCCAATCACACGGTGGACGATACTCTGGGTTTCCCATGCATGTTTCAGCTGGAGGAAGAATGCCTTGAACCTGGAGAGTTGGGACCCATGGAATGGGTACCATGCAGTATGACTTCAAAGGGTCTGCATTTGCTCACCGAAACTCACCAGTGCTATCAGCCAGAAGTGTCCAGCCTTATGTCTGAACCAGCTCTGGGTGTAGATGTGGTCAATCCCGGTTGCATCACATGCCCTGAATGAATTATTTAAGAATTGCTCTCTATTTCACTGTCTTTGTGTTTTGTTTTCGAAATTTATTTTGATAATGGGATTCATCGGATTTTCACTGCTGCGTTTCGGCCGCTGTACACACGCTTGATTCTCTTACGGAGACATATATATCCATGGGTTTTAAGATTCTTCCTAGTCAGGTATATTCCTAGGCGTTGAATATGTGGTGTTGGGTCCATTTCGTTGAGCAAGGAGTAGGTCTTGTCTATTACATATTTGACTTATGGAAAGTTATCTGTGCTAATTTCAGTCTCTGGTTTTATGCAGCACCCCAAGGCACCTTTCCCCATAAGCAAGCACTAGTTGGTTTTCTAAATTTGAGACCCTGTTCTTTTTTGTAATTCAGTTCATGTGTAGTCAAGTTTACATTCCGTGTATTAGTGATATCTTATGATGTTTCTTTTTCTGTGTGACGTAGTTCACGTAGAATCACTGTACCTGCATCCACTCACTATGCCGCCACGGGCCTGATGACACAGATTTCATTGCTGAGTGATATTGCATTGTACGTACGTGCCACAACTTCTTTATCCATTGTTTGCTTTCTGGGATATTTACCTGATACTGTAGACGAGCTTCTTGTGAACACAGGCGTCCCAAATATTGGGGTGGCTGTCTGTTTTTGATTTTAATTTCCGTAAGCTATAGGACCATAAGTGGAAATGCCATAGGCTGTGTTGCTTTGTTTCTTACGTGTTTCAGGAAACACCATACACTTCTCCAGGGTGGCTGCTGGCAATTTACATCCTGCCAATCAGCATAACAAGGCTCCCTGTTCTCCATATCCTGTCCTACCTTTCTGGATTTTACACTTTTTTCAGATGGCCCTTTTGCCCGGGGGGGCAGTGAGATTTCATTGTAGTGCAGATTTCCCTTACAGGCTTGCTTGGTTGGCCAAAAAGGGCATATGCGTTTTTTCCTGAATATATTCAGGAAAAAACGCATATGCCCTTTTTGGCCAAGTGCATCATTGTCGATGTTCTGCCTCTTTTCCTATGCTTTCAGGGCAATTCCAGTCTACCCCCTGCAATCGTTTTCCTGAAATTCTGCCCCGCTTTCAAGTCCCCTTCGCAGGCTTACTTCAATATATTTTTGGAGGATAGCTGTCATTTATAACTCTGCAGGTTTGTGAATTACAGTGCCCCTGAGCTCCTTTCTTCAACTCGCTTTCTTGTGAGCTGGACACAAAACCAAAGGATTGCTTCAGGCCCTAAACTGTTTTCAGCAGGGCACGCTGAGCCTTTGTTTAATTCCTCTTCCTGGTGGGCAATGAGCATTACATTTGCCCGTGCAGACCCCTACAGCTAGTCTCTCATTGGTTCTCCCTATTCCTGTTCATCTTGCACAGAAATGGCAAGCTGTGCCAAACAGGAGGTTAAAGGCACTGACTCTCCAAGCGGGGAGAGTGTTAGTAAAGCATCTGGAATGGTGAACCCGAGGACCAGGATACGAAAACTGAGATGCATTTTAAATCGTTTCCCAATCACACGGTGGACGATACTCTGGGTTTCCCATGCATGTTTTAGCTGGAGGAAGAATCCCTTGAACCTGAAGAGTTGGGACCCATGGAATAGGTACCATGCAGTATGACTTCAAAGGGTCTGCATTTGCTCACCGAAACTCACCAATGCTATCAGCCTGAAGTGTCCAGCCTTATGTCTCAACCAGCTCTGGGTGTAGATGTGGTCAATCCCGGTTGCATCACATGCCCTGAGTGAATTAGTTAAGAATTGCTCTCTATTTCACTGTCTTTGTGTTTTGTTTTCGAAATTTATTTTGATAATGGGATTTATCGGATTTTCACTGCTGCATTTCCGCCGCTGTACACACGCTTGATTCTCTTACGGAGACATATATATCCAAGGGTTTTAAGATTCTTCCTAGTCAGGTATATTCCTAGGCGTTGAATATGTGGTGTTGGGTCCATTTCGTTGAGCAAGGAGTAGGTCTTGTCTATTACATATTTGGCTTATGGAATGTTATCTGTGCTAATTTCAGTCTCTGGTTTTATGCAGCCCCCCAAGGCACCTTTCCCCATAAGCAAGCACTAGTTGGTTTTCTAAATTTGAGACCCTGTTCTTTTTTGTAATTCAGTTCATGTGTAGTCAAGTTTACATTCCGTGTATTAGTGATATCTTATGATGTTTCTTTTTCTGTGTGACGTAGTTCACGTAGAATCACCGTACCTGCATCCACTCACTATGCCGCTACGGGCCTGATGACACAGATTTCATTGCTGAGTGATATTGCATTGTACGTACGTGCCACAACTTCTTTATCCATTTTTTGCTTTCTGGGATATTTACCTGATACTGTAGACGAGCTTCTTGTGAACACAGCCGTCCCAAATATTGGGGTGGCTGTCTGTTTTTGATTTTAATTTCCGTAAGCTATAGGACCATAAGTGGAAGTGCCATAGGCTGTGTTGCTTTGTTTCTTACGTGTTTCAGGAAACACCATACACTTCTCCAGGGTGGCTGCTGGCAATTTACATCCTGCCAATCAGCATAACAAGGCTCCCTGTTCTCCATATCCTGTCCTACCTTTCTGGATTTTACACTTTTTTCAGATGGCCCTTTTACCCGGGGAGGCAGTGAGATTTCATTGTAGTGCAGATTTCCTTTACAGGCTTGCTTGGTTGGCCAAAAAGGGCGTATGCGTTTTTTCCTGAATATATTCAGGAAAAAACGCATACGCCCTTTTTGGCCAAGTGCATCATTGTCGACGTTGTGCCTCTTTTCCTATGCTTTCAGGGCAATTCCAGTCTACCCCCTGCAATCGTTTTCCTGAAATTCAGCCCCGCTTTCAAGTCCCCTTCGCAGGCTTACTTCAATATATTCTTGGAGGATAGCTGTCATTTATAACTCTGCAGGTTTGTGAAGTACAGTGCCCCTGAGCTCCTTTCTTCAACTCGCTTTCTTGTGAGCTGGGCACAAAACCGCAGGATTGCTTCAGGCCCTAATCTGTTTCCAGCAGGGCACACTGAGCCTTTGTTTAATTCCTCTTCCTGGTGGGCAATGAGCGTTACATTTGCCCGTGCAGACACCTACAGCTAGTCTCTCATTGGTTCTCCCTATTCCTGTTCATCTTGCACAGAAATGGCAAGCTGTGCCAAACAGGAGGTTAAAGGCACTGACTCTCCAAGCGGGGAGAGTGTTAGTAAAGCATCTGGAATGGTGAACCCGAGGACCAGGATACGAAAACTGACATGCATTTTAAATCGTTTCCCAATCACACGGTGGACGATACTCTGGGTTTCCCATGCATGTTTTAGCTGGAGGAAGAATGCCTTGAACCTGGAGAGTTGGGACCCATGGAATGGGTACCATGCAGTATGACTTCAAAGGGTCTGCATTTGCTCACCGAAACTCACCAGTGCTATCAGCCAGAAGTGTCCAGCCTTATGTCTCAACCAGCTCTGGGTGTAGATGTGGTCAATCCCGGTTGCATCACATGCCCTGAGTGAATTATTTAAGAATTGCTCTCTATTTCACTGTCTTTGTGTTTTGTTTTCGAAATTTATTTTGATAATGGGATTTATCGGATTTTCACTGCTGCATTTCCGCCGCTGTACACACGCTTGATTCTCTTACGGAGACATATATATCCATGGGTTTTAAGATTCTTCCTAGTCAGGTATATTCCTAGGCGTTGAATATGTGTTGTTGGGTCCATTTCGTTGAGCAAGGAGTAGGTCTTGTCTATTACATATTTGGCTTATGGAATGTTATCTGTGCTAATTTCAGTCTCTGGTTTTATGCAGCACCCCAACTCACCTTTCCCTATAAGCAAGCACTAGTTAGTTTTCTAAATTTGAGACCCTGTTCTGTTTTGTAATTCAGTTCATGTGTAGTCAAGTTTACATTCCGTGTATTAGTGATATCTTATGATGTTTCTTTTTCTGTGTGACGTAGTTCACGTAGAATCACCGTACCTGCATCCACTTACTATGCCGCTACGGGCCTGATGACACAGATTTCATTGCTGAGTGATATTGCATTGCACGTACGTGCCACAACTTCTTTATCCATTCTTTGCTTTCTGGGATATTTACCTGATACTGTAGACGAGCTTCTTGTGAACACAGCCGTCCCAAATATTGAGGTGGCTGTCTGTTTTTGATTTTATTTTCCGTAAGCTATAGGACCATAAGTGGAAGTGCCATAGGCTGTGTTGCTTTGTTTCTTACGTGTTTCAGGAAACACCATACACTTCTCCAGGGTGGCTGCTGGCAATTTACATCCTGCCAATCAGCATAACAAGGCTCCCTGTTCTCCATATCCTGTCCTACCTTTCTGGATTTTACACTTTTTTCAGATGGCCCTTTTGCCCGGGGGGGCAGTGAGATTTCATTGTAGTGCAGATTTCCTTTACAGGCTTGCTTGGTTGGCCAAAAAGGGCGTATGCGTTTTTTCCTGAATATATTCAGGAAAAAACGCATACGCCCTTTTTGGCCAAGTGCATCATTGTCGACGTTGTGCCTCTTTTCCTATGCTTTCAGGGCAATTCCAGTCTACCCCCTGCAATCGTTTTCCTGAAATTCAGCCCCGCTTTCAAGTCCCCTTCGCAGGCTTACTTCAATATATTTTTGGAGGATAGCTGTCATTTATAACTCTGCAGGTTTATGAAGTACAGTGCCCCTGAGCTCCTTTCTTCAACTCGCTTTCTTGTGAGCTGGGCACAAAACCGCAGGATTGCTTCAGGCCTTAATCTGTTTCCAGCAGGGCACACTGAGCCTTTGTTTAATTCCTCTTCCTGGTGGGCAATGAGCGTTACATTTGCCCGTGCAGACACCTACAGCTAGTCTCTCATTGGTTCTCCCTATTCCTGTTCATCTTGCACAGAAATTGCAAGCTGTGTCAAACAGGAGTTTAAAGGCACTGACTCTCCAAGCGGGGAGAGTGTTAGTAAAGCATCTGGAATGGTGAACCCGAGGACCAGGAAACGAAAACTGAGATGCATTTTAAATCATTTCCCAATCACACGGTGGACGATACTCTGGGTTTCCCATGCATGTTTTAGCTGGAGGAAGAATGCCTTGAACCTGGAGAGTTGGGACCCATGGAATGGGTACCATGCAGTATGACTTCAAAGGGTCTGCATTTGCTCACCAAAACTCACGAATGCTATCAGCCTGATGTGTCCAGCCTTATGTCTCAACCAGCTCTGGGTGTAGATGTGGTCAATCCCAGTTGCATCACATGCCCTGAGTGAATTAGTTAAGAATTGCTCTCTATTTCACTGTCTTTGTGTTTTGTTTTCGAAATTTATTTTGATAATGGGATTTATCGGATTTTCACTGCTGCATTTCCGCCGCTGTACACACGCTTGATTCTCTTACGGAGACATATATATCCATGGGTTTTAAGATTCTTCCTAGTCAGGTATATTCCTAGGCGTTGAATATGTGGTGTTGGGTCCATTTCATTGAGCAAGGAGTAGGTATTGTCTATTACATATTTGGCTTATGGAAAGTTATCTGTGCTAATTTCAGTCTCTGGTTTTATGCAGCACCCCAAGGCACCTTTCCCCATAAGCAAGCACTAGTTGGTTTTCTAAATTTGAGACCCTGTTCTTTTTTGTAATTCAGTTCATGTGTAGTCAAGTTTACATTCCGTGTATTAGTGATATCTTATGATGTTTCTTTTTCTGTGTGACGTAGTTCACGTAGAATCACCGTACCTGCATCCACTCACTATGCCTCTACGGGCCTGATGACACAGATTTCATTGCTGAGTGATATTGCATTGTACGTACGTGCCACAACTTCTTTATCCATTTTTTGCTTTCTGGGATATTTACCTGATACTGTAGACGAGCTTCTTGTGAACACAGCCGTCCCAAATATTGGGGTGGCTGTCTGTTTTTGATTTTAATTTCCGTAAGCTATAGGACCATATGTGGAAGTGCCATAGGCTGTGTTGCTTTGTTTCTTACGTGTTTCAGGAAACACCATACACTTCTCCAGGGTGGCTGCTGGCAATTTACATCCTGCCAATCAGCATAACAAGGCTCCCTGTTCTCCATATCCTGTCCTACCTTTCTGGATTTTACACTTTTTTCAGATGGCCCTTTTGCCCGGGGGGGCAGTGAGATTTCATTGTAGTGCAGATTTCCTTTACAGGCTTGCTTGGTTGGCCAAAAAGGGCGTATGCGTTTTTTCCTGAATATATTCAGGAAAAAACGCATACGCCCTTTTTGGCCAAGTGCATCATTGTCGACGTTGTGCCTCTTTTCCTATGCTTTCAGGGCAATTCCAGTCTACCCCCTGCAATCGTTTTCCTGAAATTCAGCCCCGCTTTCAAGTCCCCTTCGCAGGCTTACTTCAATATATTTTTGGAGGATAGCTGTCATTTATAACTCTGCAGGTTTGTGAAGTACAGTGCCCCTGAGCTCCTTTCTTCAACTCGCTTTCTTGTGAGCTGGGCACTAAACCTCAGGATTGCTTCAGGCCCTAATCTGTTTCCAGCAGGGCACACTGAGCCTTTGTTTAATGCCTCTTCCTGGTGGGCAATGAGCGTTACATTTGCCCGTGCAGACACCTACAGCTAGTCTCTCATTGGTTCTCCCTATTCCTGTTCATCTTGCACAGAAATTGCAAGCTATGCCAAACAGGAGGTTAAAGGCACTGACTCTCCAGGAGGGGAGAGTGTTAGTAAAGCATCTGGAATGGTGAACCCGAGGACCAGGAAACGAAAACTGAGATGCATTTTAAATCATTTCCCAATCACACGGTGGACGATACTCTGGGTTTCCCATGCATGTTTTAGCTGGAGGAAGAATCCCTTGAACCTGGAGAGTTGGGACCCATGGAATGGGTACCATGCAGTATGACTTCAAAGGGTCTGCATTTGCTCACCGAAACTCACCAGTGCTATCAGCCTGAAGTGTCCAGCCTTATGTCTCAACCAGCTCTGGGTGTAGATGTGGTCAATCCCGGTTGCATCACATGCCCTGAGTGAATTAGTTAAGAATTGCTCTCTATTTCACTGTCTTTGTGTTTTGTTTTCGAAATTTATTTTGATAATGGGATTTATCGGATTTTCACTGCTGCGTTTCGGCCGCTGTACACACGCTTGATTCTCTTACGGAGACATATATATCCATGGGTTTTAAGATTCTTCCTAGTCAGGTATATTCCTAGGCGTTGAATATGTGGTGTTGGGTCCATTTCATTGAGCAAGGAGTAGGTCTTGTCTATTACATATTTGGCTTATGGAAAGTTATCTGTGCTAATTTCAGTCTCTGGTTTTATGCAGCACCCCAAGGCACCTTTCCCCATAAGCAAGCACTAGTTGGTTTTCTAAATTTGAGACCCTGTTCTTTTTTGTAATTCAGTTCATGTGTAGTCAAGTTTACATTCCGTGTATTAGTGATATCTTATGATGTTTCTTTTTCTGTGTGACGTAATTCACGTAGAATCACCGTACCTGCATCCACTCACTATGCCGCTACGGGCCTGATGACACAGATTTCATTGCTGAGTGATATTGCATTGTACGTACGTGCCACAACTTCTTTATCCATTTTTTGCTTTCTGGGATATTTACCTGATACTGTAGACGAGCTTCTTGTGAACACAGCCGTCCCAAATATTGGGGTGGCTGTCTGTTTTTGATTTTAATTTCCGTAAGCTATAGGACCATAAGTGGAAGTGCCATAGGCTGTGTTGCTTTGTTTCTTACGTGTTTCAGGAAACACCATACACTTCTCCAGGGTGGCTGCTGGCAATTTACATCCTGCCAATCAGCATAACAAGGCTCCCTGTTCTCCATATCCTGTCCTCCCTTTCTGGATTTTACACTTTTTTCAGATGGCCCTTTTGCCCGGGGGGGCAGTGAGATTTCATTGTAGTGCAGATTTCCTTTACAGGCTTGCTTGGTTGGCCAATAAGGGCGTATGCGTTTTTTCCTGAATATATTCAGGAAAAAACGCATACGCCCTTTTTGGCCAAGTGCATCATTGTCGACGTTGTGCCTCTTTTCCTATGCTTTCAGGGCAATTCCAGTCTACCCCCTGCAATCGTTTTCCTGAAATTCAGCCCCGCTTTCAAGTCCCCTTCGCAGGCTTACTTCAATATATTTTTGGAGGATAGCTGTCATTTATAACTCTGCAGGTTTGTGAAGTACAGTGCCCCTGAGCTCCTTTCTTCAACTCGCTTTCTTGTGAGCTGGGCACAAAACCGCAGGATTGCTTCAGGCCCTAATCTGTTTCCAGCAGGGCACACTGAGCCTTTGTTTAATTCCTCTTCCTGGTGGGCAATGAGCGTTACATTTGCCCGTGCAGACACCTACAGCTAGTCTCTCATTGGTTCTCCCTATTCCTGTTCATCTTGCACAGAAATGGCAAGCTGTGCCAAACAGGAGGTTAAAGGCACTGACTCTCCAAGCGGGGAGAGTGTTAGTAAAACATCTGGAATGGTGAACCCGAGGACCAGGATACGAAAACTGAGATGCATTTTAAATCGTTTCCCAATCACACGGTGGACGATACTCTGGGTTTCCCATGCATGTTTTAGCTGGAGGAAGAATCCCTTGAACCTGGAGAGTTGGGACCCATGGAATGGGTACCATGCAGTATGACTTCAAAGGGTCTGCATTTGCTCACCGAAACTCACCAGTGCTATCAGCCAGAAGTGTCCAGCCTTATGTCTCAACCAGCTCTGGGTGTAGATGTGGTCAATCCCGGTTGCATCACATGCCCTGAGTGAATTATTTAAGAATTGCTCTCTATTTCACTGTCTTTGTGTTTTGTTTTCGAAATTTATTTTGATAATGGGATTTATCGGATTTTCACTGCTGCATTTCCGCCGCTGTACACACGCTTGATTCTCTTACGGAGACATATATATCCATGGGTTTTAAGATTCTTCCTAGTCAGGTATATTCCTAGGCGTTGAATATGTGGTGTTGAGTCCATTTCGTTGAGCAAGGAGTAGGTCTTGTCTATTACATATTTGGCTTATGGAATGTTATCTGTGCTAATTTCAGTCTCTGGTTTTATGCAGCACCCCAACGCACCTTTCCCCATAAGCAAGCACTAGTTGGTTTTCTAAATTTGAGACCCTGTTCTGTTTTGTAATTCAGTTCATGTGTAGTCAAGTTTACATTCCGTGTATTAGTGATATCTTATGATGTTTCTTTTTCTGTGTGACGTAGTTCACGTAGAATCACCGTACCTGCATCCACTTACTATGCCGCTACGGGCCTGATGACACAGATTTCATTGCTGAGTGATATTGCATTGCACGTACGTGCCACAACTTCTTTATCCATTTTTTGCTTTCTGGGATATTTACCTGATACTGTAGACGAGCTTCTTGTGAACACAGCCGTCCCAAATATTGGGGTGGCTGTCTGTTTTTGATTTTAATTTCCGTAAGCTATAGGACCATAAGTGGAAGTGCCATAGGCTGTGTTGCTTTGTTTCTTACGTGTTTCAGGAAACACCATACACTTCTCCAGGGTGGCTGCTGGCAATTTACATCCTGCCAATCAGCATAACAAGGCTCCCTGTTCTCCATATCCTGTCCTACCTTTCTGGATTTTACACTTTTTTCAGATGTCCCTTTTGCCCGGGGGGGCAGTGAGATTTCATTGTAGTGCAGTTTTCCTTTACAGGCTTGCTTGGTTGGCCAAAAAGGGCGTATGCGTTTTTTCCTGAATATATTCAGGAAAAAACGCATACGCCCTTTTTGGCCAAGTGCATCATTGTCGACGTTGTGCCTCTTTTCCTATGCTTTCAGGGCAATTCCGGTCTACCCCCTGCAATCGTTTTCCTGAAATTCAGCCCCGCTTTCAAGTCCCCTTCGCAGGCTTACTTCAATATATTTTTGGAGGATAGCTGTCATTTATAACTCTGCAGGTTTGTGAAGTACAGTGCCCCTGAGCTCCTTTCTTCAACTCGCTTTCTTGTGAGCTGGGCACAAAACCGCAGGATTGCTTCAGGCCCTAATCTGTTTCCAGCAGGGCACACTGAGCCTTTGTTTAATTCCTCTTCCTGGTGGGCAATGAGCGTTACATTTGCCCGTGCAGACACCTACAGCTAGTCTCTCATTGGTTCTCCCTATTCCTGTTCATCTTGCACAGAAATGGCAAGCTGTGCCAAACAGGAGGTTAAAGGCACTGACTCTCCAAGCGGGGAGAGTGTTAGTAAAGCATCTGGAATGGTGAACCCGAGGACCAGGATACGAAAACTGAGATGCATTTTAAATCGTTTCCCAATCACACGGTGGACGATACTCTGGGTTTCCCATGCATGTTTCAGCTGGAGGAAGAATGCCTTGAACCTGGAGAGTTGGGACCCATGGAATGGGTACCATGCAGTATGACTTCAAAGGGTCTGCATTTGCTCACCGAAACTCACCAGTGCTATCAGCCAGAAGTGTCCAGCCTTATGTCTGAACCAGCTCTGGGTGTAGATGTGGTCAATCCCGGTTGCATCACATGCCCTGAATGAATTATTTAAGAATTGCTCTCTATTTCACTGTCTTTGTGTTTTGTTTTCGAAATTTATTTTGATAATGGGATTCATCGGATTTTCACTGCTGCGTTTCGGCCGCTGTACACACGCTTGATTCTCTTACGGAGACATATATATCCATGGGTTTTAAGATTCTTCCTAGTCAGGTATATTCCTAGGCGTTGAATATGTGGTGTTGGGTCCATTTCGTTGAGCAAGGAGTAGGTCTTGTCTATTACATATTTGACTTATGGAAAGTTATCTGTGCTAATTTCAGTCTCTGGTTTTATGCAGCACCCCAAGGCACCTTTCCCCATAAGCAAGCACTAGTTGGTTTTCTAAATTTGAGACCCTGTTCTTTTTTGTAATTCAGTTCATGTGTAGTCAAGTTTACATTCCGTGTATTAGTGATATCTTATGATGTTTCTTTTTCTGTGTGACGTAGTTCACGTAGAATCACCGTACCTGCATCCACTCACTATGCCGCTACGGGCCTGATGACACAGATTTCATTGCTGAGTGATATTGCATTGTACGTACGTGCCACAACTTCTTTATCCATTGTTTGCTTTCTGGGATATTTACCTGATACTGTAGACGAGCTTCTTGTGAACACAGGCGTCCCAAATATTGGGGTGGCTGTCTGTTTTTGATTTTAATTTCCGTAAGCTATAGGACCATAAGTGGAAATGCCATAGGCTGTGTTGCTTTGTTTCTTACGTGTTTCAGGAAACACCATACACTTCTCCAGGGTGGCTGCTGGCAATTTACATCCTGCCAATCAGCATAACAAGGCTCCCTGTTCTCCATATCCTGTCCTACCTTTCTGGATTTTACACTTTTTTCAGATGGCCCTTTTGCCCGGGGGGGCAGTGAGATTTCATTGTAGTGCAGATTTCCTTTACAGGCTTGCTTGGTTGGCCAAAAAGGGCATATGCGTTTTTTCCTGAATATATTCAGGAAAAAACGCATATGCCCTTTTTGGCCAAGTGCATCATTGTCGATGTTCTGCCTCTTTTCCTATGCTTTCAGGGCAATTCCAGTCTACCCCCTGCAATCGTTTTCCTGAAATTCTGCCCCGCTTTCAAGTCCCCTTCGCAGGCTTACTTCAATATATTTTTGGAGGATAGCTGTCATTTATAACTCTGCAGGTTTGTGAATTACAGTGCCCCTGAGCTCCTTTCTTCAACTCGCTTTCTTGTGAGCTGGACACAAAACCAAAGGATTGCTTCAGGCCCTAAACTGTTTTCAGCAGGGCACGCTGAGCCTTTGTTTAATTCCTCTTCCTGGTGGGCAATGAGCATTACATTTGCCCGTGCAGACACCTACAGCTAGTCTCTCATTGGTTCTCCCTATTCCTGTTCATCTTGCACAGAAATTGCAAGCTGTGCCAAACAGGAGGTTAAAGGCACTGACTCTCCAAGCGGGGAGAGTGTTAGTAAAGCATCTGGAATGGTGAACCCGAGGACCAGGATACGAAAACTGAGATGCATTTTAAATCGTTTCCCAATCACACGGTGGACGATACTCTGGGTTTCCCATGCATGTTTTAGCTGGAGGAAGAATGCCTTGAACCTAGAGAGTTGGGACCCATGGAATGGGTACCATGCAGTATGACTTCAAAGGGTCTGCATTTGCTCACCGAAACTCACCAGTGCTATCAGCCTGAAGTGTCCAGCCTTATGTCTCAACCAGCTCTGGGTGTAGATGTGGTCAATCCCGGTTGCATCACATGCCCTGAGTGAATTATTTAAGAATTGCTCTCTATTTCACTGTCTTTGTGTTTTGTTTTCGAAATTTATTTTGATAATGGGATTTATCGGATTTTCACTGCTGCGTTTCGGCCGCTGTACACACGCTTGATTCTCTTATGGAGACATATATATCCATGGGTTTTAAGATTCTTCCTAGTCAGGTATATTCCTAGGCGTTGAATATGTGGTGTTGGGTCCATTTCGTTGAGCAAGGAGTAGGTCTTGTCTATTATATATTTGGCTTATGGAAAGTTATCTGTGCTAATTTCAGTCTCTGGTTTTATGCAGCACCCCAAGGCACCTTTCCCCATAAGCAAGCACTAGTTGGTTTTCTAAATTTGAGACCCTGTTCTGTTTTGTAATTCAGTTCATGTGTAGTCAAGTTTACATTCCATGTATTAGTGATATCTTATGATGTTTCTTTTTCTGTGTGACGTAGTTCACGTAGAATCACCGTACCTGCATCCACTCACTATGCCGCTACGGGCCTGATGACACAGATTTCATTGCTGAGTGATATTGCATTGCACGTACGTGCCACAACTTCTTTATCCATTTTTTGCTTTCTGGGATATTTACCTGGTCCTGTAGACGAGCTTCTTTGGAACACAGCCGTCCCAAACTTTGGGGTGGCTCTGTGTTTTTGATTTTAATTTCCCTAAGGAATAGGACCATAAGTGCAATTGCCATAGGCTGTGTTGCTTTATTTCTTACGTGTTTCAGGAAACACCATACACTTCTCCAGGGTGGCTGTTGGCAATTTACATCCTGCCAATCAGCAAAACAAGGCTCCCTGTTCTCCATATCCTGTCCTACCTTTCTGGATTTTACACTTTTTTCAGATGGCCCTCTTGCCCGGGGGGCATTGAGACTTCATTGTAGTGCAGATTTCCTTTACAGGCTTGCTTGGTTGGCCAAAAAGGGCTTATGCGTTTTTTCCTGAATATATTCAGGAAAAAACGCATACGCCCTTTTTGGCCAAGTGCATCATTGTCGACGTTGTGCCTCTTTTCCTATGCTTTCAGGGCAATTCCAGTCTACCCCCTGCAATCGTTTTCCTGAAATTCTGCCCCGCTTTCAAGTCCCCTTCGCAGGCTTACTTCAATATATTTTTGGAGGATAGCTGTCATTTATAACTCTGCAGGTTTGTAAATTACAGTGCCCCTGAGCTCCTTTCTTCAACTCGCTTTCTTGTGAGCTGGGCACAAAACCGCAGGATTGCTTCAGGCCCTAATCTGTTTCTGGCAGGGCACGCTGAGCCTTTGGTTAATTCCTCTTCCTGGTGGGAAATGAGCCTTACATTTGTCCGTGCAGACACCTATAGCTAGTCTCTCATTGGTTCTCCCTATTCCTGTTCATCTTGTGCAGAAATTGCAAGCTGTGCCAAACAGGAGGTTAAAGGCACTGACTCTCCAAGCGGGGAGAGTGTTAGTAAACCGTCTGGAATGGTGAACCCGAGGACCAGGATACGAAAACTGAGATGCATTTTAAATCGTTTCCTAATCACACGGTGGACCATACTCGCCGTTTCCCACGCATGTTTTAGCTGAAGAAAGAATCCCTTGAACCTGGAGAGTTGGGACCCTTGGATTGTGTACCATGCAGTATGACTTCAAAGGATCTGCATTTGTTCACCGAAACTCACCAATGCTATCAGCCTGAAGTGTCCAGCCTTATGTCTCAACCAGCTCTGGGTGTAGATGTGGTAAATCCAGGTTGCATCACATGCCCTGAGTGAATTATTTAAGAATTGCTTCCTATTTCACTGTCATTGTGTTTTGTTTTTGAAATTTATTTTAATAATGGGATTTATCGGATTTTCACTGCTTCGTTTATGCCGCTGTACACGCGCTTGATTCTGTTACGGAGACATATAAGTCCATGGGTTTTAAGATTCTTACTAATCCGGTATATTCTTAGGCATTGAATATGGCGTGTGGAGTCCATTTCGTTGAGCAAGGAGTAGGTCTTGACTATTACATATTTGGCTTATGGAATGGTATCTGTGCTAATTTCAATCTCTGGTTTTATGCAGCACCCCAACTCACCTTTCCCCTTAAGGAAGCATAAGTTGGTTTTTTTTAATTTGAAACCCTCTTCTCTTTTGTAATTCAGTTCATGTGTAGCCATGTTAACATTCCATGTATTAGTGATATCTTATGTCTTTTTCTTTTTGAATTATGTGACTTCGAATGATCACACGTAACTCCTCTTGAGTTGTTATAACTGGCCGTATTTCTTTGATTTCCAGGCTGAGTAATATTCCACTCTACATAAGCACCACATCTCTGTCCGTTTTTTCTCTGCAGATACTTTAAGTTATATCCTAGTCGAGGATCTTTTAAACAGAGAGGTGGTAAACATTGGGGTGCCTGTGTCCTCTCGATTTTTGTTTTTCCCAAGATATACGTCCATGAGTGCAAGTGCCCTGTGCTCGGTAGCTCATTTTTTAGATGCTTTAGTAAACACAATAGACTTATCCAGAGTGACCGTTGGCAATATACATTTCCACTATAAGACTCACAGGGCTCCCTTTTCTCCTTGCCCTGTCCTGCATTTCTGGTGTTTACACTTTATGAGGACGGCTCTTCTGACTGATGCAAAGTGATATGTTTTGTAGTATTGATTTCCAGTGCCCACCTGTTTGGTTGGCTAAAAAAGTGTATGCCCTTTTCTTGAATATATACAGAAAAAGACGCATACACCCTTTTTGGCCAACTGCAATGTTGGCAATGTTCAGCCCCTTTTCTTGTGCTTAATGGCGAGTCCTTTCTACCTCTTCCAATCCCTTTCCTGCCATTCTCCGTTGCTTACAAGTCCTTTTCTCTGACTTTCCTCAAGACATTTTTCAGTGATAGATATTTTCAATTCTGCAGTTTCGTGAATTTTAGTGCCCCTGAGTTCCATTTTCCAACTTGTGTTTATGGGAACTGGCCACAAAGCATCAGGATTCCTCAAGCCCTATTCTGTTTCCATGGGCAACCCTAGCCTTTGGTCAATTCGTCTTCCTGATTGGAAATTAGAGTGGCATGTGCCTGTCCGAACACCTAGGACTTGTCTCTCATTGTTCCTCCTCCTTCTGCTTCATCCTCTGGACAAATTCCAAACTGTATGCAACAGGATGTTGACAGTGCTGACATCTCCAAGTGGGGAGACTGTTAGTAAAGACGCTGGAGTGGTGAACCCTAGCACCAAGAGATGAGGAGATGAGATGCCTTTTCCAAACTTTTCCCGATCAGACGGTATACCATCCTCTGGGTGTGACAGGCATGTTTTAGGTGTAGGAAGGGTCCCATTCATGTGAGGAGAACACCAGGGGATTTTAAATATCAGTGTCTCTCCGCAACCCAAACTGGGGAATTTTTTAAGCTACGGCTACACATATGTTCATTAAGGGCCTTGGGAAGTAGGCAGAGTCCAAACTTTAGATGATTGAAGTCTTCAGGGTCAGAAGCACTCACCACTGTCTTCCCTTAGATTCCATTTTTACTGTCATTGATGGATGATGTCAATAAAAATATCTATTCTTTTTCAGATCATTTCCCCTTATAGGTTATTGCAAAATATTGAGTGTAGTTCCCTGTGCTATACAGTAGTTCCTTGCTGATGATTTCATACATAGCAGTGTGTATGTGTTAATCCCAAACTGTTAATTTATCCCTCCTCCTACCATTTCCCTTTGGTAATAATAAATTATAAGATTTTATGCTTCTCAGAAATGGGGGAGGTGAAAGAGAGGTATCATTTTCAATGCAAAAGCATTTAAAACAAGATTGAAGCTTTAACCAAGATTATTAGATGTACATCCTTGGAAAGAAATCACTTTGTTTCTCTAATATTGACCTGACAAAGAAGACAAACCTTTTCACTGAACTTGCTTAAAAGAAAGTGATGGAAATATCAAATGGAAGTGTTAGAAACATCTTATTTTACCCGAGCCTTATACACTGTTCTATGTTAATTACAGTTTGGCTCACACATCTGTTCATTGAAGTTACAATGTTCTCAATTTCTGTTACTGATCCTCCAGAGTGGACGCCAACAAGTGTCCCCCTGCCCAGTGTCATTGGAGCCAATAGATCGAGACTGAGTTTGGTTCAAAAGCAAAGGAAACTTTATATTTTGATCAGAGAATGGAGAGGTGCTACCCTGTGGGCTGTGGGCTGGGCTGCTGTGTAGAGATCCTGTCAGAGTCACTGGGAGGGAGGGGGCTGAGCTCTCGAGGACCTGGTTGGCTGCAGCTCAGGCTCTATGTCACGGAGTCTGAACTGGGCCCCAGGAGCTGAAGTGTCATCGAGCCATTCTGCTCTAGGAAATCTGGTCTGAAGTGCCGGGTGTGGAACCTCTGTATGCGGGACACTAGGAGCACCTGAAATTAGACAAAGCACAAAGGATAAAAATGGTTAGACTTTATTTTATTGCCCAGATTCTATTTTTATCTCCCAGGCATTTTTAAGGGGCTTTGCCTGGGACAAACTTCTCTTCTGCCTTTTGTCCCTTTCCTCATTCTTGGAGTGCTGCGGGTGCAGACCCTTCTTCTGTAACTGCTGAGTGCTGAGTTAGGAGGCTTCATACCCGTGGGCGAGGGTCAGAACTTCTCCCCAGCAGCCTCCAGGTGACGTTGATTGTCCCCAGGCCTCCTGCCTCCCTGCTCGTCCACCTGAGCACCAGTATTGGAAGTGTTATAGATTCTAATGACCTTTAAGGGTCCAGAAAGGAGATGTGCAGTGGCGCTGTGAGGTCCAGTTTCACTCCGCCCCACATTTGTTCGGCCACCTTAGGCTGACCGTTTCTGCCAGCCTAGATGCTCTGACTGACCGTTTCTGCCAGCCTAGATGCTCTGACCAACAGTCTGCGCTTTCTTCCATTAGGCCCCTGAATTAACGTAAAAACAGCACCAGGTGTCAGGATCCTGCCCGCTCAGCTCCCAGACAGTCCAGGGTCAGTGGTGATGAAGGATCATGATGGTCACTGAGTCAAGAGCCTTTGGAAGTAAACAGGAGTCCAGCCGGTCTTATTGGCCACCATCATCAGGGTGTCTGTAGGCTTTTCTATGGTGACAGCATGATATACGGTTCCCCCGCCAAGATTATTAGCTCCCCTCTGGGTACAGTAAGTACTGCAAGCAGTAGTCTACTCTTTTGGGACACACTCTTGTTGTTTTATGAGAGAAACTCCAGGTCAAGTGATGGTCACACGAGTCGTCATGGTGCCCCGTTGCCCCCGGTTATCTCTCTGGAGGTTGGAGTTGGAGGGCCTCCTCAATCGAGGTCAGTGTGCCCACGGAGCAAACCCTGCAACTTCAGGGCATGGTTGGGGGTTAGGATCACCACGTGGGGTCCGTTTCCCTTAGAAGGGAGGTGGCCTTTTGGGCTGCTGATTTCCAGGTTTTCAGATACCACCAGTATCTTGGCCAGATGTGGCGGTGGGCCAAGCCCCTTGGTGACCATAGTTTATCCTACCTGGATGGCATTCTTGCATTGTTCCATTTCAAGTGGTCCCAGTTTTTGCACTAATACTCCAATGGCGATTCACCTTTCACCAGGAATGTAAAGGTCAAAGGGTTTAGCTAAATTAGGGAGTTCCAGGGCAAGGGTCTGAATTGACTGCTCTTTCCATTCTTGAAAGGCCACTTCTGGATTCTATTCAAAAGGATCATCATCTTTTCCTTTCAGTGTTTCATATAGAGGCCCAGCTAGTAGACTGTAGTTAGGGATCCAGAGGCAGGAAACCCTGGCTTCCCCAGGAACCCCTAAGCTGTCTTCTAGTTTCAGAAAGGGGTAAGGCTGTAAATTGTTTCTTCCCTTTCCTGGGATGGGCTTCTCCGACCTTCTGTGAGAATGAAGCCCAGGCAGGTCACCGTAGTCTGTGATACTTGAGCTTTTTCGTGGACAACTTCTATCCTTTATTGGCTTGGTAGTTCTGAGGCCTCCTTAGTAGGGCTGGCGATCAGAATGTCGTCTGAATATTGAAGGAGTGTTTCCTTTTCCAGAGGTAGAACTTTTAGGTCTTTAGCTGAGCTTTCCCCAAAGATGGTGTGGGAATTTTTGAACCCTTGGGGCAAGACAGCCTGGAAGTATTGTTTTAGTTGTATGTTGAGTCCTGTCACTCACAAGCCAAAATTTCTTGTGACTCTGGGACTAATGGAATACAAAAGAAGGCATCAGTGAAGACTAATACAGAATACCAAGTCCTGGTGGTTGGTAGAATGACCAGCAGGGTGTAGGATTTAGGAACTACTGGAGGTATATCCTCAGTGGCTTCACTGACTGTCCTGACATCCTTTACCAGGACTCCAGCAGCCCATGGGGCTCTCGAGGTCAGGCCAATCCCAGGATATGGAGCTCACCTGGGCAGGTACCCTACCCCCACCCCAGCCCACGGGGCTCTCGTGTTCAGGCCCCTCCCAGGATATGGGATTCCCTGGGCAGGTCCTCTGCAGTCCATGGGGCTCCCGTGGTCAGGCCCCTCCCAGGATACAGAGCTACCCTTGCAGGTACCTTGGCAGGGCTGGGCACACAGGAACCGTGCACATAGCCCTCATTGCAGAGCACTCCCAGCTCACCTGTCGCTCAGATCTGACACAGAGCACCTCAGAGCAGGACTTGAACTAACAAACAGCAGCTCTGACAGGTCTGTGACCCTGGGCATCACTCTGTGCGGCCTCCTCCACCTGGTCTTCCAGAGACTTCCACTGCACCCGGGGCACCAGGCCTCTGTCTCCAACCACCACTCACCCCTCCTCTCCCTGACTCCTGGGTTCCTCTCATTAGGAGAGGGTTTTCTTGAAGTTGTCTCCCACTCATGGGCCAGATAATATAATTAGAAAACAAGCCAGAGCTGCAGCCCCTTGTCTATCCTGACTCTCAGGAGCCCACACCTGTTCCTTGGACCTGGCCAATTCAGCAAGTTCCATTTTCAGCAACTGTGAGCCCCTGAGGGGTGATTATTGGCTGGCTTGGGAAGCCTGACCGTGCCGGCCAGCCCTCCCCAGGTGTGCCTGGGTTGAGATCAATATAAACACCGCTCCAGGCAGCAAGAGCCCCTGCAGCTGTGCCTGACACCATTTTCTCTGCCCTGTCAGCAGTCTCGGGGCTGGGCTGGTGGGAGGGAGTGAGAGGCCACGGCTTTGTGGGTGTCCCAGTGTGAGTGGGGCTCTGCTGGACTTTCTGCAGCAGTTGCCAAGATGCTACCTGCTAAAGAAGAGGATGTGTCACCCACACCTGCCGCTGGAATTTCTCCCTGGGCACAGGTGAGGAAGGAAGAAAGCAGTGGGGGCTGGGACAGCAGGGGTATCTCAGGCAGGGAAATGGAGAGCTTCCAGAAGAGCACCCAGGGCCAGGACCATCCTGGCTGACCTGCAGGCACCAAGTCGGCTGGCATGCTGTCCCTCATGTGGCTCCATGGCCCTTCCTCTAGGTTTTCAAGTCCTTGTACATATTCAGGTGTTTAGCCTTGGAAGGGTGGGAACATTTCAGCAGCAGCTGGCCTGGGGCTCGGCCCACGTTTACTCACAGATACCTCGGCACGGTCCACCAGCTTTGCAGTGAGGACGCTTGTTGCGAGGAGCATGCTGGCTGAATGGGAGATGATTCCCCACCACTGACCAACTTCAGAATTGTTTGCAATTGGAGCAAGTGCCCTGAAACGGTTTTCCTCTGTGTAACTGGTGGGTTCTGTTCTTTTTTATCTTTTTTTCGTTTTTGGTTCAAGGTAGATTTTATTCCTCTTTTGTGTATTTACAGATATAAGCATGGAAATAATTTATTCATATAAATACATGTATGTGAAGGGAAGAATATTTTTCTGTTTTACTTTTTTTAATTTTATTTTTTTATTTTGAATTTAATTTTATATTTTTATACAGCAGGTTTTTTTGGTTATCTACTTTATACATATAAATGTATACATACCAATCCCAATATCTCAACTCCTCCCACCACCATCCCCAACAGCTTTCCCCCCTTGTTGTCCATACGTTTGTTGTATACATGTATTGCTCTATTTCTGCCTTGCAAAACGGTTCATCTGTACAATTTTTCTAGGTTCCACATATATGCATTAATATACAAGATTTGTTTTTCTCTTTCTGACTTACTTCACTCTGTATGACAGTCTCTAGATCCATCAACGTCTCTACAAATGTCCCAATTTCATTCCTTTTTATGGCTTAGTAATATTCCATTTTATATATGTACCACATCTTTATGCATTCGTCTGTCTGTGGGCATTTAGGTTGCTTCCATTTCCTGGATAGTGTAAATAGTGATGCAATGAACATTGTGGTGAATGTCTCTTTTTGATTTATGGTTTTGTCTGGGTATATGCCCAGTAGAGGGATTGCTGTATCATATGGTAATTCTATTCTTAGTTTTATAAGAAACTCCATAATGTTCTCCACAGTGACTGTATCAATTTACGTTCCCAACAATAGTGGAAGAGGATTCCTTATCTCCACACCGTTTCCAGCATTTGTTGTTTGTAGATTTTCTGATGATGCCCATTCTAATAGGTGTGAGGTGATACACCATGGATGAGTCTATTTCGTTGAGCAAAGAGTAGGTCTTGTTTATTACGTATTTGGCTTATGGAATGGTATGTGTGCTAATTTCAATCTGTTTTTATACAGCAGCCCAACTCAACTTTCCCCTTAAGCAAGCATAAGGTTTTTATCTAAATGTGAGACTCTGTTCGGTTTTGTAATTCAGTTTATGTGTAGCCAAGTTTACACTCCCTCTATTAGTGATATCTTATGATAATTATCTTTCTTTGTGTGATATATTTCTCTTAGAATCATCATAATTAAATCCACTCAATTTGCTGCTACAGGCCTGATGACATTGATTTCACTGCTGAGTGATATTCCGTTGTACGTAAGTAGCACAACTTCTTTATCCATTTTTTTCTTTCTGGGATATTTAATTTGTACTGGACTCGAGGTTCTTGTAAACACAGCAGCCCTAAATTTTGTGTTGGCTGTGTCTTGTTGATTTTAATTTTCCTAAGCTATAGGGCCAAAAGTGGAAGTGCCCTAGGCTCTGTAGCTTTGTTTTTTAGATGTTTCAGGATACACCATGAACATCTCCAGAGTGTCTGTTGGCAATTTACATCCCGCCCATCAGCATAACACGGCTCCCTGTTCTCCATGGCCTGTCCTGTGTTTCTGGTTTTTACACTTTATTCAGATGGCCTTTTTGACGAATGGGAAATGTGACTTCATTGTAGTGTGGATTTCCATTGCTGGAGTGCTTGGTTGGCCAAAATGTTCATATGCGTTTTTTCCTGAATATATTCAGGAAAAATGTATACACACTTTTTGTCCATGTGCATCACTGTCAAAGATCTGCCGCTTTTCATATGCTTTAAATGCAATTCCAATCTACCTCTTGAAATATGATTCCTGCAATTCTGCCTCGTTTTCAAGTCCTCTTTGCAGACTTACTTCGATATATTTTTGCCAATAGCTGTCATTTATCTCTGCAGGTTTGTGAATTACAGTGCCCCTGAGCTCCTTTCTTAACTCGCTTCCTTGTAAGCTGGCCACAAAACTGCAGGTTTGCTTCAGGCCATAATCAGGGTCCAGCACGGCACTCTGAGCCTTTGGTTAATTCCTCTTCCTGGTGGGAAATTAGAGTTAAATGTGCCCCTCCAGATACCTGCCTCACTCCCAGCCACATGGTGATGTATGTCCTCAGGTTTGAGGCCATATGTGATGGGTTCCTCATCTTTTGATGATGTGGCCCCACTGGTGTGTGGACACTCCTGCCTGGTTCCCATCCCCTTGGTGATGTGGGCCCTCTGGTGAGACTCTGATCCTGGTTGGGTTCCTCACACATCCGTGAGGTGAGCCCTCTTCTCTGAGGTCACTCCTGCCTGGCTGGCACAACCCGCCTTGTTGACTTCGGCACCCTGGTGGCAGTTGGAGCCTGCTGGGAGCCTCCTTCCCGCGGTGATGAGGCCCTCTGGCGTCAGACCCTAATGGCGGGGTTCCCACATTTTCTGATACGTGCTAAGTGGTACGAGGGCACTCCTGCCAGGTTCCCATCCTCATGAGCGTGTGGGCCTTCTGTTCTGAGGTCCTAACGGCTGGGTTGCTCACACTTTCATGATGTGGGCCCTCTGCTGTGAGGTCAATCCTGCCTGGCTGGCGCACGTCGCCTTGGCGATGTGGACCCTCTGGTGGCAGTTGGAGTGTGCTGGGGCCTCCTCCCCTCAGTGATGAGGGCCTTCTGGTGTCAGGCCCTAAGTGCTGGGCTCCACACATTTTCTGATGTGTGCCCAGTGGTGCGAGTCACTCCTGCCAGGTTCCCATCCCCATGGGCATGTGGGACTTCTGTTCTGTGGTCCCAACTGCTGGGTTGCTCACAGTTTCATGATGTGGGCCCTTTGCTGTGTGTTCACTCTGGCCTGTATCCCATAGTGTCAGTGCTCTGGGCCTCCAGCTTGGAGTTTCCAACTTCTCGATTCCTCACCTTTTTTATTCTATGGGCCCTCGGTTGTGCGTCTCCTCCTGCATGCCTCACTCCCAGCCCCTTCGTGATGTGTGTCCCCTTGTTTGAGGCCACATGTGCTGTGTTCCTCACCTTTCTATAATGTGGCCACACTGGTGTGAGGACACTCTTGCCTGGTTCCCATTCCCTTGGTGATGTTGGCCCCACTGCTGTTAGGACAGTCTTGCCTGGTTCCCATCACCTTGGTGATGTTGGCCCTCTGGTGAGAGTCTGATCCTGGTTAGGTTCCTCACCCTTCTGTGAGGTGGGCCCTCTGCTCTGAGCTCACTCCTGCCTGGCTGGCACACCCCGCCTTGGCAACGTCGGCCATATGGTGGCAGTTGGAGCCTGCTGGGAGCCTCCTCCCCTCAGTGATGAGGGCCCTCTGGCCTCAGGCCCTAACTGCTGGGTTCCCACATTTTCTGATTCGTGCTAAGTGGTGCAAGGACACTCCTGCCAGGTTCCCATCCCCATGAGGCTGTGAGCCTTCTGCTCTGAGGTCCCAACGGCTGTGTTGCTCACAGTTTCATGATGAGGGCCCTCTGGTGTGAGTTCACTCCTGCCTAGATCCCATAGCCTCGCTGCTCCTGGCTGCCTGCTGGAGGTTCCAACTGTGGGATTCCTCACCTTTTTTATTCTATGGTCCCTCTGTTTTGAAGATCCTCTGGCCTGCCTCACTCCCAGCCCCTTGGTGATGTGTGTCCTCAGGTTTGAGGCCACGTGTGCTGGGTCCCTCAAATTATGGTGATGTAGCCCCACTGGTGTGAGGACACTCCTGCCTGGTTCCCATTCCCTTGGTGATGTTGGCCCTCTGGTGACAGTCTGATCCTTGTTGGGTTCCTCACACTTCTGTGAGGTGGGCTTTCTGCTCTGAGGTCACTCCTGCCTGGTTGGCACACCCCGCCTTGGTGACATCGGCCTTATGGTGGCAGTTAGAGCCTGCTGGGAGCCTCCTCCCCTCGGTGATGAGGGTCCTCTGGCCTCAGGTCCTAACTGCTGGGTTCCCACATTTTCTGATTCGTGGAAGTGGGCCGAGGACACTCCTGTCAGGTTCCCATCCCCATAGGGATGTGGGCCTTCTGCTCTGAGGTCCCATCCGCTGGGTTGCTCACAGTTTCATGATGTGGGACCTCTGCTGTGAGTTTGCTGTGGCCTGGATCCCATAGACTCTGTGCTCTGGGCGGCCTACTGGCCGGTTCCAACTGCTGGATTCCTCACAACTTTTATTCTGTGGGCTCTGTTTTGTGAGGATACTCCTGCTTGCCTCACTCCTAGCCCCTTGGAGATGTGGGTCCCCTGTTTTAGGCCACATGTTCTGGGTTCCTCACCTTTCTATAATGTGGCCACACTGGTGTGAGGACCCTCCTGCCTGGTTCCGATCCCCTTGGTGATGTGGGCCCTCTGGTGAGAGTCTTATCCTGGCTGGTTTCCTCACCCTTCTGTGAGGTAGGCCCTCTGCGGTGAGGTCACTCCTGCCTGGCTGGCACACATCACCTTGGTGACGTGGGCCCTCAGTTGGGAGTTGGTGTCTGCTGCGAGTCTCCGTCCCTCGGTAATGAGGGCCCTCTTGCGTCAGACCCTAACTCCTGGGCTCCCAAAATTTGCAGATGTGCGACCTGTGGTGCGAGTACACTCCTGTCAGGTTCCCAACCCCATGGGAATTTGGGCCTTCTGCTCTGAGGTCCCAACGGCTGGGGTGCTCACAGTTTCATGATGAGGGCCCTCTGATGTGCGTTCATTCCGGCCTAGATCCCATAGGCTTGCTGCTCCTGGGCGCCTGCTGGGAGGTTCCAACTGCGGGATTCCTCACCTTTTTTATTCTATGGGCCCTCTGTTTTGAGGCTCCTCCTGCCTGCCTCAATCCCAGCCCCGTTGTGATGTGTGTCCTCTGGTGTGAGGCCACGTGTGCTGGGTCCCTCACCTTTCGATGATGTGGCCCCAATGGTGTGAGGACACTCGTGCCTGTTTCCCAGCCCCTTGGTGATGTGGCCCCTCTGGTGAGAGTCTGATCCTGGCTGGGTTCCTTACCGTTCTGTGAGGTGGGCCCTGTGCTCTGAGGTAACTCCTGCCTGGCTTGCTCCCATTGCCTTGGTGACGTCGGCCCTCTGGTGGCAGTTGGATCCTTTTGGAGACTCCTGTCCTCGGTGATGAGGTCCCTCTGGCGTCAGGCTCTAACTCCTGGGCTCCCCAGGTTTTCTGATGTGAGCCCAGTGATGCCAGGACACTCGTGAAATGTTCCCATCCCCATGGCGATATGGGCCTTCTGCTCTGAGGTTCCAACGACTGGGTTGCTCACAGTTTCCTGATGTTAGCTCTCTGGTGTTAGTTCACTCATTCCTAGATCCCATAGCCTCTGTACTCTGGGCCGCCTGCTGGGAAGTTCCTACTGCTGGGTTCCTCACCTTTTTTATTCTTTGGGCCCTGTGTTGGGAGGCTCCTCCTGCCTGTGTCACTCCCAGCCCCTTGGTGATGTAGGTCCTCTGGTTTGTGGCCACATGTGCCAGTTTCCTCATCTTTTAGTGATGTGGCCCCACTGGTGTGAGGACACTCGTGCCTGGTTCCCGTCCCCTTGGTGATATGGGCCCTCTGGTGAGAGTCTGATCCTGGTTGGGTTCCTCACACTTCTTTGAGGTGGGCCGTCTGCTGTGAGGTCACTCCTGCCTGGCTGGCACACCCCGCCTTGGCGACGTGGGCCCTCTTGTGGTAGTTGGAACATGCTGGGAGCCTCCTCCCCTCAGTGATGAGGGCCCTCTGGCGTCAGGCCCTAACTGCTGGGTACCCACATTTTCTGATATGTGCTAAGTGGTGCGAGGACACTCCTGCCATGCTCCCAACACCTTGGGGATGTGGACCTTCTGCTCTGAGGTCCAAATGGCTGGGTTGCTCGCATTTTCATGATGTGGACCCTCTGCTGTGAGTTTACTGCGGCCTGAATCGCATAGACTTGGTGCTCTTGGCCGCCTGCTGGGAGGTTCCCATTGCTGGATTCCTCAGCTTTTTTATTCTATGGGCCCTGTGTTGTGAGGCTACTCCTGCCTGCCTCATTCCGAGCCCCTTGGAGATGTGGGTCTTCTGGTTTAGGCCACATGTGCTGGGTTCCTCACCTTTCTATGATGTGGCCACACTGGTGTGAAGACTCTCCTGCCTGGTTCTGATCACCTTGGTGATGTGGGCCCTCTGGTGAGAGTCTTATCCTGGCTGTGTTCCTCACCCTTCTGTGAGGTAGGCCCTCTGCGGTGAGGTCACTCCTACCTGGCTGTCACACGTCACCTTGGCGACGTGGGACCTCAGTTGGGTGTTGGTGCCTGATTGGAGTCTCCTCCCCTTGGTAATGAGGGCCCTCAGGCGTCAGGCCCTAACTCCTGGGTTCCCTAAATTCTCTGATGTGTGCCCTGTGGTGCGAGTACACTTCTGACAGGTTCCCAACCCCATGGGAATGTGGGCCTTCTGCTCTGAGATCCCAACGCCTAGGTTGCTCACAGTTTCATGATGACGGCCCTCTGGTGTGAGATCACTCCGGCCTGGATCCCATAGTCTCGCTGCTCCTGGCCGCCTGCTGGGAGGTTCCAACTGCGGGATTCTTCACCTCTTTAATTCTATGGTCCCTCTGTTTTGAGGCTCCTCCTGCCTGCCTCAATCCCAGCTCCCTTGTGATGTGTGTCCTCTGGTTTGAGGCCACGTGTGCTGGGTCCCTCACTTTTCGGTGATGTGGCCCCACTAGTGTGAGGACACTCCTGCCTGGTTCCCATTCCCTTGGTGATGTGGGCCCTCTGGTGAGAATCTGATCCTCTTTAGTTCTTCACACTTCTGTGAGGTTGACCCTCTGCTCTGAGGTCACTCCTGCCTGGTTGTCGCACTCCGCATTGGTGACGTCGCCCCTCTGGTAGCAGTCGGAGCTGGCTGGGAGCCACCGCCCCTCGGTGATGAGGGCCCTCTGGCATCAGGCACTAATTGCTGGGCTCCCCACATTTTTTCATGTGTGCCCACTCTTGCGATGACACTCCTGCTTGTTTCCCTTCCCCATGGGGATGTGGGCCTTCTGCTCTGAGGTCACAACGGCTGGGTTGCTTACAGAATCACAATGAGGGCCCTCTGTTGTGAGTTCATGCCGGCCTGGATCTCATAGCCTCAGTGCTCTGGGCCGCCTGCTAGGAAGATCCAACTGCTGGTTTCCACACCTTTTGTATACAATGGGACATGTGTTGTGAGGTTAATCCTGCCTGCCTCACTCCGAAACCCATGGTGATGTGGGTCCTCTGGTTTGAGGCCACATGTGCTGGGTACCTCAACTTTTGATGATGTGGCCCCACGGGTGTGAGGACACTCCTGCCTGGTTCCCATCACCTTGGTGATGTGGGCCCTCTGGGGAGAGTCTGATCCTGGCTGGGTTCCCTACCATTCTGTGAGGTGGGCCCTCTGATGTCAGGTCACTCCTGCCTGGCTAGCTCACATCGCCTTGGCGACGTGGGCCCTCTGTTGGCCACTGGAGCATGCTGGGAGCCTCCTACTCCCGTGAATGATGGCCCTGGAAAAAATGCATATGCCCTTTTTGGCCAAGTGCTTCATTGACGAGGTTCTGCCACTTCTCTTATGCTTTCAGAGCAATTCACGTCTACCTCCTGAAATCGGATTCCAGCAATTCTGCCCCACTTTCAAGTCCTCTTCGCAGCCTTAATTCAATATATTTTTGTACGATTTCTGTCATTTATAAGTCTGCAGGTATGTGAATGACAGTGCCCCTGAGCTCCTTTCCTCAACTCGCTTTCTTGTGAGCTGGCCACAAAACCGCAGGATCGCTTCAGGCCCTAATCTTGTTCCAGCACGGCATGCTGAGCCTTTGGTTAATTCCTTTTCCTGTTGGGAAATGAGTGTTAAAATTGCCCGTGCATACTGGGCATATACCCTGAGAAAACCAAAATTCAAAAAGAGTCATGTACCAAAATGTTCATTGCAGCTCTATTTACAATAGCCCGGAGATGGAAAGAACCTAAGCGCCCATCATCGGACGAATGGATAAAGAAGATGTGGCACATATACACAATGGGATATTACTCAGCCTTAAAAAGAAATGAAACTGAGTTATTTGTAATGAGATGGATAGACCTAGAGTCTGTCATACAGAGTGAAGTAAGTCAGAAAGAAAAAGACAAATAGCGTATGCTAACACATATATATGGAATTTAAAGGAAAAAAATGTCATGAAGAACCTAGGGATAAGACAGGAATAGAGGCGCAGACCTACTGGAGAACGGAATTGAGGATATGGGGAGGGGGAATGGTGAGTTTTGACAGGGCGAGAGAGAGTCATGGACATATACACACTAACAAATGTAGTAAGGTAGATAGCAAGGGGGAAGCAGCCGCAAGGCACAGGGATATTAGCTCGGGGCGTTGGGACAGCCTGGAGGGGTGGAAGGGGGAGAGAGGGAGGGAGGGAGACACAAGAGGGAAGACACAGGGAGCATATGTATATGTATAGCTGATTCACTTTGTTATAAAGCAAAAACTAACACACCATTGTAAAGCAATTATACCCCAATAAAGATGTTAAAAAAAATATTTGCCCGTGCACACACCTACAGATAGTCTCCCATTGGTTCTCCTTATTCCTGTTCATCTTGCGCAGAAATTGCAAACAGTGCCAAACAGGAGGTTAAAGGCACTGACTCTCCAAATGGGGAGAGTGTAAGAAAAGGGTCTGGAATGGTGAACCTGAGTACCAGGGGACGAAAACAGACATGCATGTAAAAAGGTTTCCCAGTCACACGGTGGAGCATACTCTGGGTTTCCCATGCAAATTTTAGCAGAAGGAAGAATGCCTTGAACCTGGAGAGTTGGGAACCATGGAATGGGTACCAGGCAGTATGACATCAAAGGGTCTGCATTTGCTCACTGAACCTCACCAATGCTATCAGCCCAAAGGGTCAAGCCTTATCTCTCACCCAGCTCTGGGTGTAGATGTGGTAAACCAGGTTGCATCACATGCCCTGTGTGAGTTATTTAAGAATTGCTCTCTATTTCACTGTCATTGTGTTTTGTTTTTGAAATTTTTTTTGACACTGGGATTTATCGGATTTTCACTGCTGCGTTAATGCCGCTGTACACACTCTTGATTCTCTTACGGAGACATAAATATCCACGGGTTTTAAGATTCTTCCTAGTCAGGTATATTCCTAGGCGTTGAATATGTGGTGTTGAGTCCATTTCGTTGAGCAAGGAGTAGGTCTTGTCTATTACATATTTGGCTTAAGGAACGGTATCTGTGCTAATTTCAATCTCTGGTTTTATGCAGCACTCCAACGCACCTTTCTCCATAAGAAAGCACAAGTTGGTTTTCTAAATTTGAGACTGTTCTGTTTTGTAATTCAGTTCATGTGTAGTCAAGTTTACATACTGTGTATTAGTGATATTTTATGATGTTTCTTTTTATGTGTGACTTATTTCACGTAGAATCACCATACCTGTATCCACTCACTATGCCACTACGGGCCTGATGACACAGATTTCATTGCTGAGTGATATTCCATTGTACGTACGTACCACAACTTCTTTATCCATTGTTTGCTCTCTGAGATATTTACCTGGTACTGTAAACGAGGTTCTTGTGAACAGAGAGGTCCCAAACTTTGAGGTGGCTGGGTGTTTTTGATTTTAATTTCCCTAAGCTGTAGGACCATAAGTGGAAGTGCCATAGGCTGTGTTGCTTTGTTTCTTACGGGTTTCAGGAAACACATAACACTTCTCCAGAATGGCTGTCGGCAATTTACATCATATGCATCAGCATAATAAGGACCCCTGTTTTCCATTGCCTGTCCTCCGTTTCTGGATTTTACAATTTTTTTAAATGGCCCTTTTGCCCTGGGGGGCACTGAGATTTCATTGTAGTGCAGGTTTATTTACAAGCTTCTTGGTTGGCCAAAAAGTGCGTATGCGGTTTTTCCTGAATATATTTAGGGAAAAAAGCATCCGCACTTTTTGGACAAGTGCATCATTATCGACGTTCTGCCTCTTTTCCTATTCTTTAAGTGCAATTCCAGTTTAACCCTTCAATCGTTTTCCTGAATTTCTGCCCCGCTTTCAAGTCCCCTTTGCAGGCTTACTTCAATATATTTTTGGAGGATAGCTGTCATTTATAACTCTGCAGGTTTGTGAATTACAGTGCCCCTGAGCTCCTTTCTTCAACTCGCTTTCTTGTGAGCTGGGCACAAAACCGCAGGATTGCTTCAGGCACTAATCTCTTTCCAGCAGGGCACGCTGAGCGTTTGGTTAATTCCTCTTCCTGGTGGGAAATGAGCATTACATTTGCCCGTTCAGACACCTACAGCTAGTCTCTCATTGGTTCTCCCTATTCCTGTTCATCTTGCACAGAAATGGCAAGCTGTGCCAAAGAGGAGGTTAAAGGCACTGACTCTCCAAGCGGGGAGAGTGTTAGTAAAGCATCTGGAATGGTGAACCCGAGGACCAGGATACGAAAACTGAGATGCATTTTAAATCGTTTCCCAATCACACGGTGGACGATACTCTGGGTTTCCCATGCATGTTTTAGCTGGAGGAAGAATCCCTTGAACCTGGAGAGTTGGGACCCATGGAATGGGTACCATGCAGTATGACTTCAAAGGGTCTGCATTTGCTCACCAAAACTCACCAATGCTTTCAGCCTGAAGTGTCCAGCCTTATGTCTCAACCAGCTGTGGGTGTAGATGTGGTCAATCCCGGTTGCATCACATGCCCTGAGTGAATTGTTTAAGAATTGCTCTCTATTTCACTGTCTTTGTGTTTTGTTTTTGAAATTTATTTTGATAATGGGATTTATCGGATTTTCACTGCTGCGTTTATGCCGCTGTACACACGCTTGATTCTCTTACGGAGACATATAAATCCATGGGTTTTAAGATTCTTCGTAGTCAGGTATATTCCTAGGCATTGAATATGTGGTGTTGAGTCCATTTCGTTGAGCAAGGAGTAGGTCTTGTCTATTACATATTTGGCTTATGGAAAGTTATCTGTGCTAATTTCAGTCTCTGGTTTTATGCAGCATCCCAACGAACATTTCGCCATAAGCAAGCACTAGTTGGTTTTCAAAATTTGAGACCCTGTTCTGTTTTGTAATTCAGTTCATGTGTAGTTAAATTTTCATTCCGTGTATTAGTGATATCTTATGATGTTTCTTTTTCTGTGTGACGTAGGTCACGTAGAATCACTGTACCTGCATCCACTTACTATGCCGCTACGGGCCTGATGACACAGATTTCATTGCTGAGTGATATTGCATTGCACGTACGTGCCACAACTTCTTTATCCATTTTTTGCTTTCTGGGATATTTACCTGATACTGTAGACGAGCTTCTTGTGAACACAGCCGTCCCAAATATTGGGGTGGCTGTCTGTTTTTGATTTTAATTTCCGTAAGCTATAGGACCATAAGTGGAAGTGCCATAGGCTGTGTTGCTTTGTTTCTTACCTGTTTCAGGAAACACCATACACTTCTCCAGGGTGGCTGCTGGCAATTTACATCCTGCCAATCAGCATAACAAGGCTCCCTGTTCTCCATATCCTGTCCTACCTTTCTGGATTTTACACTTTTTTCAGATGGCCCTTTTGCCCGGGGGGCAGTGAGACTTCACTGTAGTGCAGATTTCCTTTACAGGCTTGCTTGGTTGGCCAAAAAGGGCGTATGCGTTTTTTCCTGAATATATTCAGGAAAAAACGCATACGCACTTTTTGGCCAAGTGCATCATTGTCGACGTTGTGCCTCTTTTCCTATGCTTTCAGGGCAATTCCAGTCTACCCCCTGCAATCGTTTTCCTGAAATTCAGCCCCGCTTTCAAGTCCCCTTCGCAGGCTTACTTCAATATATTTTTGGAGGATAGCTGTCATTTATAACTCTGCAGGTTTGTGAAGTACAGTGCCCCTGAGCTCCTTTCTTCAACTCGCTTTCTTGTGAGCTGGGCACAAAACCGCAGGATTGCTTCAGGCCCTAATCTGTTTCCAGCAGGGCACACTGAGCCTTTGTTTAATTCCTCTTCCTGGTGGGCAATGAGCGTTACATTTGCCCGTGCAGACACCTACAGCTAGTCTCTCATTGGTTCTCCCTATTCCTGTTCATCTTGCACAGAAATGGAAGGCTGTGCCAAACAGGAGGTTAAAGGCACTGACTCTCCAAGCGGGGAGAGTGTTAGTAAAGCATCTGGAATGGTGAACCCGAGGACCAGGAAACGAAAACTGAGATGCATTTTAAATCGTTTCCCAATCACACGGTGGACGATACTCTGGGTTTCCCATGCATGTTTTAGCTGGAGGAAGAATGCCTTGAACCTGGAGAGTTGGGACCCATGGAATGGGTACCATGCAGTATGACTTCAAAGGGTCTGCATTTGCTCACCGAAACTCACCAGTGCTATCAGCCTGAAGTGTCCAGCCTTATGTGTCAACCAGCTCTGGGTGTAGATGTGGTCAATCCCGGTTGCATCACATGACCTGAGTGAATTATTTAAGAATTGCTCTCTATTTCACTGTCTTTGTGTTTTGTTTTCGAAATTTATTTTGATAATGGGATTTATCGGATTTTCTCTGCTGCATTTCCGCCGCTGTACACACGCTTGATTCTCTTACGGAGACATATATATCCATGGGTTTTAAGATTCTTCCTAGTCAGGTATATTCCTAGGCGTTGAATATGTGGTGTTGGGTCCATTTCGTTGAGCAAGGAGTAGGTCTTGTCTATTACATATTTGGCTTATGGAAAGTTATCTGTGCTAATTTACGTCTCTGGTTTTATGCAGCACCCCAAGGCACCTTTCCCCATAAGCAAGCACTAGTTGGTTTTCTAAATTTGAGACCCTGTTCTGTTTTGTAATTCAGTTTATGTGTAGTCAAGTTTACATTCCGTGTATTAGTGATATCTTATGATGTTTCTTTTTCTGTGTGACGTAGTTCACGTAGAATCACCGTACCTGCATCCACTCACTATGCCGCTACGGGCCTGATGACACAGATTTCATTGCTGAGTGATATTGCATTGTACGTACGTGCCACAACTTCTTTATCCATATTTTGCTTTCTGGGATATTTACCTGATACTGTAGACGAGCTTCTTGTGAACACAGCCGTCCCAAATATTGGGGTGGCTGTCTGTTTTTGATTTTAATTTCCGTAAGCTATAGGACCATAAGTGGAAGTGCCATAGGCTGTGTTGCTTTGTTTCTTACCTGTTTCAGGAAACACCATACACTTCTCCAGGGTGGCTGCTGGCAATTTACATCCTGCCAATCAGCATAACAAGGCTCCCTGTTCTCCATATCCTGTCCTACCTTTCTGGATTTTACACTTTTTTCAGATGGCCCTTTTGCCCGGGGGGGCAGTGAGATTTCATTGTAGTGCAGATTTCCTTTACAGGCTTGCTTGGTTGGCCAAAAAGGGCGTATGCGTTTTTTCCTGAATATATTCAGGAAAAAACGCATACGCCCTTTTTGGCCAAGTGCATCATTGTCGACGTTCTGCCTCTTTTCCTATGCTTTCAGGGCAATTCCAGTCTACCCCCTGCAATCGTTTTCCTGAAATTCAGCCCCGCTTTCAAGTCCCCTTCGCAGACTTACTTCAATATATTTTTGGAGGATAGCTGTCATTTATAACTCTGCAGGTTTGTGAAGTACAGTGCCCCTGAGCTCCTTTCTTCAACTCGCTTTCTTGTGAGCTGGGCACAAAACCGCAGGATTGCTTCAGGCCCTAATCTGTTTCCAGCAGGGCACACTGAGCCTTTGTTTAATTAATCTTCCTGGTGGGCAATGAGCGTTACATTTGCCCGTGCAGACACCTACAGCTAGTCTCTCATTGGTTCTCCCTATTCCTGTTCATCTTGCACAGAAATTGCAAGCTGTGCGAAACAGGAGGTTAAAGGCACTGACTCTCCAAGCGGGGAGAGTGTTAGTAAAGCATCTGGAATGGTGAACCCGAGGACCAGGAAACGAAAACTGAGATGCATTTTAAATCATTTCCCAATCACACAGTGGACGATACTCTGGGTTTCCCATGCATGTTTTAGCTGGAGGAAGAATCCCTTGAACCTGGAGAGTTGGGACCCATGGAATGGGTACCATGCAGTATGACTTCAAAGGGTCTGCATTTGCTCACCGAAACTCACCAATGCTATCAGCCTGAAGTGTCCAGCCTTATGTCTCAACCAGCTCTGGGTGTAGATGTGGTCAATCCCGGTTGCATCACATGCCCTGAGTGAATTAGTTAAGAATTGCTCTCTATTTCACTGTCTTTGTGTTTTGTTTTCGAAATTTATTTTGATAATGGGATTTATCGGATTTTCACTGCTGCATTTCCGCTGCTGTACACACGCTTGATTCTCTTACGGAGACATATATATCCATGGGTTTTAAGATTCTTCCTAGTCAGGTATATTCCTAGGCGTTGAATATGTGGTGTTTAGTCCATTTCGTTGAGCAAGGAGTAGGTCTTGTCTATTACATATTTGGCTTATGGAATGTTATCTGTGCTAATTTCAGTCTCTGGTTTTATGCAGCACCCCAACGCACCTTTCCCCATAAGCAAGCACTAGTTGGTTTTCTAAATTTGAGACCCTGTTCTTTTTTGTAATTCAGTTCATGTGTAGTCAAGTTTACATTCCGTGTATTAGTGATATCTTATGATGTTTCTTTTTCTGTGTGACGTAGTTCACGTAGAATTACCGTACCTGCATCCACTCACTATGCCGCTACGGGCCTGATGACACAGATTTCATTGCTGAGTGATATTGCATTGTACGTACGTGCCACAACTTCTTTATCCATATTTTGCTTTCTGGGATATTTACCTGATACTGTAGACGAGCTTCTTGTGAACACAGCCGTCCCAAATATTGGGGTGGCTGTCTGTTTTTGATTTTAATTTCCGTAAGCTATAGGACCATAAGTGGAAGTGCCATAGGCTGTGTTGCTTTGTTTCTTACGTGTTTCAGGAAACACCATACACTTCTCCAGGGTGGCTGCTGGCAATTTACATCCTGCCAATCAGCATAACAAGGCTCCCTGTTCTCCATATCCTGTCCTACCTTTCTGGATTTTACACTTTTTTCAGATGGCCCTTTTGCCCGGGGGGGCAGTGAGATTTCATTGTAGTGCAGATTTCCTTTACAGGCTTGCTTGGTTGGCCAAAAAGGACGTATGCGTTTTTTCCTGAATATATTCAGGGCAATTCCAGTCTACCCCCTGCAATCGTTTTCCTGAAATTCAGCCCCGCTTTCAAGTCCCCTTCGCAGACTTACTTCAATATATTTTTGGAGGATAGCTGTCATTTATAACTCTGCAGGTTTGTGAAGTACAGTGCCCCTGAGCTCCTTTCTTCAACTCGCTTTCTTGTGAGCTGGGCACAAAACCGCAGGATTGCTTCAGGCCCTAATCTGTTTCCAGCAGGGCACACTGAGCCTTTGTTTAATTAATCTTCCTGGTGGGCAATGAGCGTTACATTTGCCCGTGCAGACACCTACAGCTAGTCTCTCATTGGATCTCCCTATTCCTGTTCATCTTGCACAGAAATTGCAAGCTGTGCGAAACAGGAGGTTAAAGGCACTGACTCTCCAAGCGGGGAGAGTGTTAGTAAAGCATCTGGAATGGTGAACCCGAGGACCAGGAAACGAAAACTGAGATGCATTTTAAATCATTTCCCAATCACACGGTGGACGATACTCTGGGTTTCCCATGCATGTTTTAGCTGGAGGAAGAATCCCTTGAACCTGGAGAGTTGGGACCCATGGAATGGGTACCATGCAGTATGACTTCAAAGGGTCTGCATTTGCTCACCGAAACTCACCAATGCTATCAGCCTGAAGTGTCCAGCCTTATGTCTCAACCAGCTCTGGGTGTAGATGTGGTCAATCCCGGTTGCATCACATGCCCTGAGTGAATTATTTAAGAATTGCTCTCTATTTCACTGTCTTTGTGTTTTGTTTTCGAAATTTATTTTGATAATGGGATTTATCGGATTTTCACTGCTGCGTTTCGGCCACTGTACACACGCTTGATTCTCTTACGGAGACATATATATCCATGGGTTTTAAGATTCTTCCTAGTCAGGTATATTCCTAGGCGTTGAATATGTGGTGTTGGGTCCATTTCGTTGAGCAAGGAGTAGGTCTTGTCTATTACATATTTGGCTTATGGAAAGTTATCTGTGCTAATTTCAGTCTCTGGTTTTATGCAGCCCCCCAAGGCACCTTTCCCCATAAGCAAGCACTAGTTGGTTTTCTAAATTTGAGACCCTGTTCTTTTTTGTAATTCAGTTCATGTGTAGTCAAGTTTACATTCCGTGTATTAGTGATATCTTATGATGTTTCTTTTTCTGTGTGACGTAGTTCACGTAGAATCACCGTACCTGCATCCACTCACTATGCCGCTACGGGCCTGATGACACAGATTTCATTGCTGAGTGATATTGCATTGTACGTACGTGCCACAACTTCTTTATCCATTTTTTGCTTTCTGGGATGTTTACCTGAAACTGTAGACGAGCTTCTTGTGAACACAGCCGTTCCAAATATTGGGGTGGCTGTCTGTTTTTGATTTTAATTTCCGTAAGCTATAGGACCATAAGTGGAAGTGCCATAGGCTGTGTTGCTTTGTTTCTTACGTGTTTCAGGAAACACCATACACTTCTCCAGGGTGGCTGCTGGCAATTTACATCCTGCTAATCAGCATAACAAGGCTCCCTGTTCTCCATATCCTGTCCTACCTTTCTGGATTTTACACTTTTTTCAGATGGCCCTTTTGCCCCGGGGGGGGGGGCAGTGAGATTTCATTGTAGTGCAGATTTCCTTTACAGGCTTGCTTGGTTGGCCAAAAAGGGCTTATGCGTTTTTTCCTGAATATATTCAGGAAAAAACGCATACGCCCTTTTTGGCCAAGTGCATCATTGTCGACGTTGTGCCTCTTTTCCTATGCTTTCAGGGCAATTCCAGTCTACCCCCTGCAATCGTTTTCCTGAAATTCTGCCCCGCTTTCAAGTCCCCTTCGCAGGCTTACTTCAATATATTTTTGGAGGATAGCTGTCATTTATAACTCTGCAGGTTTGTGAAGTACAGTGTCCCTGAGCTCCTTTCTTCAACGCGCTTTCTTGTGAGCTGGGCACAAAACCGCAGGATTGCTTCAGGCCCTAATCTGTTTCCAGCAGGGCACACTGAGCCTTTGTTTAATTCCTCTTCCGGGTGGGCAATGAGCCTTACATTTGCCCGTGCAGACACCTACAGCTAGTCTCTCATTGGTTCTCCCTATTCCTGTTCATCTTGCACAGAAATGGCAAGCTGTGCCAAACAGGAGGTTAAAGGCACTGACTCTCCAAGCGGGGAGAGTGTTAGTAAAGCATCTGGAATGGTGAACCCGAGGACCAGGATACGAAAACTGAGATGCATTTTAAATCGTTTCCCAATCACACGGTGGACGATACTCTGGGTTTCCCATGCATGTTTAGCTGGAGGAAGAATGCCTTGAACCTGGAGAGTTGGGACCCATGGAATGGGTACCATGCAGTATGACTTCAAAGGGTCTGCATTTGCTCACCGAAACTCACCAGTGCTATCAGCCTGAAGTGTCCAGCCTTATGTCTCAACCAGCTCTGGGTGTAGATGTGGTCAATCCCGGTTGCATCACATGACCTGAGTGAATTATTTAAGAATTGCTCTCTATTTCACTGTCTTTGTGTTTTGTTTTCGAAATTTATTTTGATAATGGGATTTATCGGATTTTCACTGCTGCATTTCCGCTGCTGTACACACGCTTGATTCTCTTACGGAGACATATATATCCATGGGTTTTAAGATTATTCCTAGTCAGGTATATTCCTAGGCGTTGAATATGTGGTGTTTAGTCCATTTCGTTGAGCAAGTAGTAGGTCTTGTCTATTACATATTTGGCTTATGGAATGTTATCTGTGCTAATTTCAGTCTCTGGTTTTATGCAGCACCCCAACGCACCTTTCCCCATAAGCAAGCACTAGTTGGTTTTCTAAATTTGAGACCCTGTTCTTTTTTGTAATTCAGTTCATGTGTAGTCAAGTTTACATTCCGTGTATTAGTGATATCTTATGATGTTTCTTTTTCTGTGTGACGTAGTTCACGTAGAATCACCGTACCTGCATCCACTCACTATGCCGCTACGGGCCTGATGACACAGATTTCATTGCTGAGTGATATTGCATTGTACGTACGTGCCACAACTTCTTTATCCATTTTTTGCTTTCTGGGATATTTACCTGATACTGTAGACGAGCTTCTTGTGAACACAGCCGTCCCAAATATTGGGGTGGCTGTCTGTTTTTGATTTTAATTTCCGTAAGCTATAGGACCATAAGTGGAAGTGCCATAGGCTGTGTTGCTTTGTTTCTTACGTGTTTCAGGAAACACCATACACTTCTCCAGGGTGGCTGCTGGCAATTTACATCCTGCCAATCAGCATAACAAGGCTCCCTGTTCTCCATATCCTGTACTACCTTTCTGGATTTTACACTTTTTTCAGATGGCCCTTTTGCCCGGGGGGGGGGCAGTGAGATTTCATTGTAGTGCAGATTTCCTTTACAGGCTTGCTTGGTTGGCCAAAAAGGGCGTATGCGTTTTTTCCTGAATATATTCCGGAAAAAACGCATACGCCCTTTTTGGCCAAGTGCATCATTGTCGACGTTGTGCCTCTTTTCCTATGCTTTCAGGGCAATTCCAGTCTACCCCCTGCAATCGTTTTCCTGAAATTCTGCCCCGCTTTCAAGTCCCCTTCGCAGGCTTACTTCAATATATTTTTGGAGGATAGCTGTCATTTATAACTCTGCAGGTTTGTGAAGTACAGTGCCCCTGAGCTCCTTTCTTCAACTCGCTTTCTTGTGAGCTGGGCACAAAACCGCAGGATTGCTTCAGGCCCTAATCTGTTTCCAGCAGGGCACACTGAGCCTTTGTTTAATTCCTCTTCCTGGTGGGCAATGAGCGTTACATTTGCCCGTGCAGACACCTACAGCTAGTCTCTCATTGGTTCTCCCTATTCCTGTTCATCTTGCACAGAAATTGCAAGCTGTGCGAAACAGGAGGTTAAAGGCACTGACTCTCCAAGCGGGGAGAGTGTTAGTAAAGCATCTGGAATGGTGAACCCGAGGACCAGGAAACGAAAACTGAGATGCATTTTAAATCATTTCCCAATCACACGGTGGACGATACTCTGGGTTTCCCATGCATGTTTTAGCTGGAGGAAGAATCCCTTGAACCTGGAGAGTTGGGACCCATGGAATGGGTACCATGCAGTATGACTTCAAAGGGTCTGCATTTGCTCACCGAAACTCACCAATGCTATCAGCCTGAAGTGTCCAGCCTTATGTCTCAACCAGCTCTGGGTGTAGATGTGGTCAATCCCGGTTGCATCACATGCCCTGAGTGAATTAGTTAAGAATTGCTCTCTATTTCACTGTCTTTGTGTTTTGTTTTCGAAATTTATTTTGATAATGGGATTTATCGGATTTTCACTGCTGCGTTTCGGCCGCTGTACACACGCTTGATTCTCTTACGGAGACATATATATCCATGGGTTTTAAGATTCTTCCTAGTCAGGTATATTCCTAGGCGTTGAATATGTGGTGTTGGGTCCATTTCGTTGAGCAAGGAGTAGGTCTTGTCTATTACATATTTGGCTTATGGAAAGTTATCTGTGCTAATTTCAGTCTCTGGTTTTATGCAGCACCCCAAGGCACCTTTCCCCATAAGCAAGCACTAGTTGGTTTTCTAAATTTGAGACCCTGTTCTTTTTTGTAATTCAGTTCATGTGTAGTCAAGTTTACATTCCGTGTATTAGTGATATCTTATGATGTTTCTTTTTCTGTGTGACGTAGTTCACGTAGAATCACCGTACCTGCATCCACTCACTATGCCGCTACGGGCCTGATGACACAGATTTCATTGCTGAGTGATATTGCATTGTACGTACGTGCCACAACTTCTTTATCCATTTTTTGCTTTCTGGGATATTTACCTGATACTGTAGACGAGCTTCTTGTGAACACAGCCGTCCCAAATATTGGGGTGGCTGTCTGTTTTTGATTTTAATTTCCGTAAGCTATAGGACCATAAGTGGAAGTGCCATAGGCTGTGTTGCTTTGTTTCTTACGTGTTTCAAGAAACACCATACACTTCTCCAGGGTGGCTGCTGGCAATTTACATCCTGCCAATCAGCATAACAAGGCTCCCTGTTCTCCATATCCTGTCCTACCTTTCTGGATTTTACACTTTTTTCAGATGGCCCTTTTGCCCGGGGGGGCAGTGAGATTTCATTGTAGTGCAGATTTCCTTTACAGACTTGCTTGGTTGGCCAAAAAGGGCGTATGCGTTTTTTCCTGAATATATTTTCCTGAATATATTCAGGAAAAAACGCATACGCCCTTTTTGGCCAAGTGCATCATTGTCGACGTTGTGCCTCTTTTCCTATGCTTTCAGGGCAATTCCAGTCTACCCCCTGCAATCGTTTTCCTGAAATTCAGCCCCGCTTTCAAGTCCCCTTCGCAGGCTTACTTCAATATATTTTTGGAGGATAGCTGTCATTTATAACTCTGCAGGTTTGTGAAGTACAGTGCCCCTGAGCTCCTTTCTTCAACTCGCTTTCTTGTGAGCTGGGCACAAAACCGCAGGATTGCTTCAGGCCCTAATCTGTTTCCAGCAGGGCACGCTGAGCCTTTGTTTAATTCCTCTTCCTGGTGGGCAATGAGCGTTACATTTGCCCGTGCAGACACCTACAGCTAGTCTCTCATTGGTTCTCCCTATTCCTGTTCATCTTGCACAGAAATGGCAGGCTGTGCCAAACAGGAGGTTAAAGGCACTGATTCTCCAAGCGGGGAGAGTGTTAGTAAAGCATCTGGAATGGTGAACCCGAGGACCAGGATACGAAAACTGAGATGCATTTTAAATCGTTTCCCAATCACACGGTGGACGATACTCTGAGTTTCCCATGCATGTTTTAGCTGGAGGAAGAATGCCTTGAACCTGGAGAGTTGGGACCCATGGAATGGGTACCATGCAGTATGACTTCAAAGGGTCTGCATTTGCTCACCGAAACTCACCAGTGCTATCAGCCTGAAGTGTCCAGCCTTATGTCTCAACCAGCTCTGGGTGTAGATGTGGTCAATCCCGGTTGCATCACATGCCCTGAGTGAATTATTTAAGAATTGCTCTCTATTTCACTGTCTTTGTGTTTTGTTTTCGAAATTTATTTTGATAATGGGATTTATCGGATTTTCACTGCTGCATTTCCGCCGCTGTACACACGCTTGATTCTCTTACGGAGACATATATATCCATGGGTTTTAAGATTCTTCCTAGTCAGGTATATTCCTAGGCGTTGAATATGTGGTGTTGGGTCCATTTCGTTGAGCAAGGAGTAGGTCTTGTCTATTACATATTTGGCTTATGGAAAGTTATCTGTGCTAATTTCCGTCTTTGGTTTTATGCAGTACCCCAAGGCACCTTTCCCCATAAGCAAGCACTAGTTGGTTTTCTAAATTTGAGACCCTGTTCTGTTTTGTAATTCAGTTTATGTGTAGTCAAGTTTACATTCCGTGTATTAGTGATATCTTATGATGTTTCTTTTTCTGTGTGACGTAGTTCACGTAGAATCACCGTACCTGCATCCACTCACTATGCCGCTACGGGCCTGATGACACAGATTTCATTGCTGAGTGATATTGCATTGTACGTACGTGCCACAATTTCTTTATCCATATTTTGCTTTCTGGGATATTTACCTGATACTGTAGACGAGCTTCTTGTGAACACAGCCGTCCCAAATATTGGGGTGGCTGTCTGTTTTTGATTTTAATTTCCGTAAGCTATAGGACCATAAGTGGAAGTGCCATAGGCTGTGTTGCTTTGTTTCTTACCTGTTTCAGGAAACACCATACACTTCTCCAGGGTGGCTGCTGGCAATTTACATCCTGCCAATCAGCATAACAAGGCTCCCTGTTCTCCATATCCTGTCCTACCTTTCTGGATTTTACACTTTTTTCAGATGGCCCTTTTGCCCGGGGGGGCAGTGAGATTTCATTGTAGTGCAGATTTCCTTTACAGGCTTGCTTGGTTGGCCAAAAAGGGCGTATGCGTTTTCTCCTGAATATATTCAGGGCCATTCCAGTCTACCCCCTGCAATCGTTTTCCTGAAATTCAGCCCCACTTTCAAGTCCCCTTCGCAGACTTACTTCAATATATTTTTGGAGGATAGCTGTCATTTATAACTCTGCAGGTTTGTGAAGTACAGTGCCCCTGAGCTCCTTTCTTCAACTCGCTTTCTTGTGAGCTGGGCACAAAACCGCAGGATTGCTTCAGGCCCTAATCTGTTTCCAGCAGGGCACACTGAGCCTTTGTTTAATTAATCTTCCTGGTGGGCAATGAGCGTTACATTTGCCCGTGCAGACACCTACAGCTAGTCTCTCATTGGTTCTCCCTATTCCTGTTCATCTTGCACAGAAATTGCAAGCTGTGCGAAACAGGAGGTTAAAGGCACTGACTCTCCAAGCGGGGAGAGTGTTAGTAAAGCATCTGGAATGGTGAACCCGAGGACCAGGAAACGAAAACTGAGATGCATTTTAAATCATTTCCCAATCACACGGTGGTCGATACTCTGGGTTTCCCATGCATGTTTTAGCTGGAGGAAGAATCCCTTGAACCTGGAGAGTTGGGACCCATGGAATGGGTACCATGCAGTATGACTTCAAAGGGTCTGCATTTGCTCACCGAAACTCACCAATGCTATCAGCCTGAAGTGTCCAGCCTTATGTCTCAACCAGCTCTGGGTGTAGATGTGGTCAATCCCGGTTGCATCACATGCCCTGAGTGAATTAGTTAAGAATTGCTCTCTATTTCACTGTCTTTGTGTTTTGTTTTCGAAATTTATTTTGATAATGGGATTTATCGGATTTTCACTGCTGCGTTTCGGCTGCTGTACACACGCTTGATTCTCTTACGGAGACATATATATCCATGGGTTTTAAGATTCTTCCTAGTCAGGTATATTCGTAGGCGTTGAATATGTGGTGTTGGGTCCATTTCGTTGAGCAAGGAGTAGGTCTTGTCTATTACATATTTGGCTTATGGAAAGTTATCTGTGCTAATTTCAGTCTCTGGTTTTATGCAGCCCCCCAAGGCACCTTTCCCCATAAGCAAGCACTAGTTGGTTTTCTAAATTTGAGACCCTGTTCTTTTTTGTAATTCAGTTCATGTGTAGTCAAGTTTACATTCCGTGTATTAGTGATATCTTATGATGTTTCTTTTTCTGTGTGACGTAGTTCACGTAGAATCACCGTACCTGCATCCACTCACTATGCCGCTACGGGCCTGATGACACAGATTTCATTGCTGAGTGATATTGCATTGTACGTACGTGCCACAACTTCTTTATCCATGTTTTGCTTTCTGGGATATTTACCTGATACTGTAGAGGAGCTTCTTGTGAACACAGGCGTTCCAAATATTGGGGTGGCTGTCTGTTTTTGATTTTAATTTCCGTAAGCTATAGGACCATAAGTGGAAGTGCCATAGGCTGTGTTGCTTTGTTTCTTACGTGTTTCAGGAAACACCATACACTTCTCCAGGGTGGCTGTTGGCAATTTACATCCTGCCAATCAGCATAACAAGGCTCCCTGTTCTCCATATCCTGTCCTACCTTTCTGGATTTTACACTTTTTTCAGATGGCCCTTTTGCCCCGGGGGGGGGGCAGTGAGATTTCATTGTAGTGCAGATTTCCTTTACAGGCTTGCTTGGTTGGCCAAAAAGGGCGTATGCGTTTTTTCCTGAATATATTCAGGAAAAAACGCATACGCCCTTTTTGGCCAAGTGCATCATTGTCGACGTTGTGCCTCTTTTCCTATGCTTTCAGGGCAATTCCAGTCTACCCCCTGCAATCGTTTTCCTGAAATTCTGCCCCGCTTTCAAGTCCCCTTCGCAGGCTTACTTCAATATATTTTTGGAGGATAGCTGTCATTTATAACTCTGCAGGTTTGTGAAGTACAGTGCCCCTGAGCTCCTTTCTTCAACTCGCTTTCTTGTGAGCTGGGCACAAAACCGCAGGATTGCTTCAGGCCCTAATCTGTTTCCAGCAGGGCACACTGAGCCTTTGTTTAATTCCTCTTCCTGGTGGGCAATGAGCGTTACATTTGCCCGTGCAGACACCTACAGCTAGTCTCTCATTGGTTCTCCCTATTCCTGTTCATCTTGCACAGAAATGGCAAGCTGTGCCAAACAGGAGGTTAAAGGCACTGACTCTCCAAGCGGGGAGAGTGTTAGTAAAGCATCTGGAATGGTGAACCCGAGGACCAGGATACGAAAACTGAGATGCATTTTAAAGCGTTTCCCAATCACACGGTGGACGATACTCTGGGTTTCCCATGCATGTTTTAGCTGGAGGAAGAATGCCTTGAACCTGGAGAGTTGGGACCCATGGAATGGGTACCATGCAGTATGACTTCAAAGGGTCTGCATTTGCTCACCGAAACTCACCAGTGCTATCAGCCTGAAGTGTCCAGCCTTATGTCTCAACCAGCTCTGGGTGTAGATGTGGTCAATCCCGGTTGCATCACATGACCTGAGTGAATTATTTAAGAATTGCTCTCTATTTCACTGTCTTTGTGTTTTGTTTTCGAAATTTATTTTGATAATGGGATTTATCGGATTTTCACTGCTGCATTTCCGCTGCTGTACACACGCTTGATTCTCTTACGGAGACATATATATCCATGGGTTTTAAGATTCTTCCTAGTCAGGTATATTCCTAGGCGTTGAATATGTGGTGTTTAGTCCATTTCGTTGAGCAAGGAGTAGGTCTTGTCTATTACATATTTGGCTTATGGAATGTTATCTGTGCTAATTTCACTCTCTGGTTTTATGCAGCACCCCAACGCACCTTTCCCCATAAGCAAGCACTAGTTGGTTTTCTAAATTTGAGACCCTGTTCTGTTTTGTAATTCAGTTCATGTGTAGTCAAGTTTACATTCCGTGTATTAGTGATATCTTATGATGTTTCTTTTTCTGTGTGACATAGTTCACGTAGAATCACCGTACCTGCATCCACTCACTATGCCGCTACGGGCCTGATGACACAGATTTCATTGCTGAGTGATATTGCATTGTACGTACGTGCCACAACTTCTTTATCCATTTTTGCTTTCTGGGATATTTACCTGATACTGTAGACGAGCTTCTTGTGAACACAGCCGTCCCAAATATTGGGGTGGCTGTCTGTTTTTGATTTTAATTTCCGTAAGCTATAGGACCATAAGTGGAAGTGCCATAGGCTGTGTTGCTTTGTTTCTTACGTGTTTCAGGAAACACCATACACTTCTCCAGGGTGGCTGCTGGCAATTTACATCCTGCCAATCAGCATAACAAGGCTCCCTGTTCTCCATATCCTGTCCTACCTTTCTGGATTTTACACTTTTTTCAGATGGCCCTTTTGCCCGGGGGGGGCAGTGAGATTTCATTGTAGTGCAGATTTCCTTTACAGGCTTGCTTGGTTGGCCAAAAAGGGCGTATGCGTTTTTTCCTGAATATATTCAGGAAAAAACGCATACGCCCTTTTTGGCCAAGTGCATCATTGTCGACGTTGTGCCTCTTTTCCTATGCTTTCAGGGCAATTCCAGTCTACCCCCTGCAATCGTTTTCCTGAAATTCAGCCCCGCTTTCAAGTCCCCTTCGCAGACTTACTTCAATATATTTTTGGAGGATAGCTGTCATTTATAACTCTGCAGGTTTGTGAAGTACAGTGCCCCTGAGGTCCTTTCTTCAACTCGCTTTCTTGTGAGCTGGGCACAAAACCGCAGGATTGCTTCAGGCCCTAATCTGTTTCCAGCAGGGCACACTGAGCCTTTGTTTAATTAATCTTCCTGGTGGGCAATGAGCGTTACATTTGCCCGTGCAGACACCTACAGCTAGTCTCTCATTGGTTCTCCCTATTCCTGTACATCTTGCACAGAAATTGCAAGCTGTGCGAAACAGGAGGTAAAAGGCACTGACTCTCCAAGCGGGGAGAGTGTTAGTAAAGCATCTGGAATGGTGAACACGAGGACCTGGAAACGAAAACTGAGATGCATTTTAAATAATTTCCCAATCACACGGTGGACAATACTCTGGGTTTCCCATGCATGTTTTAGCTGGAGGAAGAATGCCTTGAACCTGGAGAGTTGGGACCCATGGAATGGGTACCATGCAGTATGACTTCAAAGGGTCTGCATTTGCTCACCGAAACTCACCAGTGCTATCAGCCTGAAGTGTCCAGCCTTATGTCTCAACCAGCTCTGGGTGTAGATGTGGTCAATCCCGGTTGCATCACATGACCTGAGTGAATTATTTAAGAATTGCTCTCTATTTCACTGTCTTTGTGTTTTGTTTTCGAAATTTATTTTGATAATGGGATTTATCAGATTTTCACTGCTGCATTTCCGCTGCTGTACACACGCTTGATTCTCTTACGGAGACATATATATCCATGGGTTTTAAGATTCTTCCTAGTCAGGTATATTCCTAGGCGTTGAATATGTGGTGTTTAGTCCATTTCGTTGAGCAAGGAGTAGGTCTTGTCTATTACATATTTGGCTTATGGAATGTTATCTGTGCTAATTTCAGTCTCTGGTTTTATGCAGCACCCCAACGCACCTTTCCCCATAAGCAAGCACTAGTTGGTTTTCTAAATTTGAGACCCTGTTCTGTTTTGTAATTCAGTTCATGTGTAGTCAAGTTTACATTCCGTGTATTAGTGATATCTTATGATGTTTCTTTTTCTGTGTGACGTAGTTCACGTAGAATCACCGTCCCTGCATCCACTCACTATTCCGCTACAGGCCTGATGACACAGATTTCATTGCTGAGTGATATTGCATTGTACGTACGTGCCACAACTTCTTTATCCATTTTTTGCTTTCTGGGATATTTACCTGATACTGTAGACAAGCTTCTTGTGAACACAGCCGTCCCAAATATTGCGGTGGCTGTCTGTTTTTGATTTTAATTTCCGTAAGCTATAGGACCATAAGTGGAAGTGCCATAGGCTGTGTTGCTTTGTTTCTTACGTGTTTCAGGAAACACCATACACTTCTCCAGGGTGGCTGCTGGCAATTTACATCCTGCCAATCAGCATAACAAGGCTCCCTGTTCTCCATATCCTGTCCTACCTTTCTGGATTTTACACTTTTTTCAGATGGCCCTTTTGCCCGGGGGGGGCAGTGAGATTTCATTGTAGTGCAGATTTCCTTTACAGGCTTGCTTGGTTGGCCAAAAAGGGCGTATGCGTTTTTTCCTGAATATATTCAGGAAAAAACGCATACGCCCTTTTTGGCCAAGTGCATCATTGTCGACGTTGTGCCTCTTTTCCTATGCTTTCAGGGCAATTCCAGTCTACCCCCTGCAATCGTTTTCCTGAAATTCAGCCCCGCTTTCAAGTCCCCTTCGCAGACTTACTTCAATATATTTTTGGAGGATAGCTGTCATTTATAACTCTGCAGGTTTGTGAAGTACAGTGCCCCTGAGCTCCTTTCTTCAACTCGCTTTCTTGTGAGCTGGGCACAAAACCGCAGGATTGCTTCAGGTCTTAATCTGTTTCCAGCAGGGCACACTGAGCCTTTGTTTAATTCCCCTTCCTGGTGGGCAATGAGCGTTACATTTGCCCGTGCAGACACCTACAGCTAGTCTCTCATTGGTTCTCCCTATTCCTGTTCATCTTGCACAGAAATTGCAAGCTGTGCGAAACAGGAGGTTAAAGGCACTGACTCTCCAAGCGGGGAGAGTGTTAGTAAAGCATCTGGAATGGTGAACCCGAGGACCTGGAAACGAAAACTGAGATACATTTTAAATCATTTCCCAATCACACGGTGGACGATACTCGGGGTTTCCCATGCATGTTTTAGCTGGAGGAAGAATCCCTTGAACCTGGAGAGTTGGGACCCATGGAATGGGTACCATGCAGTATGACTTCAAAGGGTCTGCATTTGCTCACCGAAACTCACCAATGCTATCAGCCTGAAGTGTCCAGCCTTATGTCTCAACCAGCTCTGGGTGTAGATGTGGTCAATCCCGGTTGCATCACATGCCCTGAGTGAATTAGTTAAGAATTGCTCTCTATATCACTGTCTTTGTGTTTTGTTTTCGAAATTTATTTTGATAATGGGATTTATCGGATTTTCACTGCTGCATTTCGGCCACTGTACACACGCTTGATTCTCTTACGGAGACATATATATCCATGGGTTTTAAGATTCTTCCTAGTCAGGTATATTCCTAGGCGTTGAATATGTGGTGTTGGGTCCATTTCGTTGAGCAAGGAGTAGGTCTTGTCTATTACATATTTGGCTTATGGTAAGTTATCTGTGCTAATTTCAGTCTCTGGTTTTATGCAACCCCCCAAGGCACCTTTCCCCATAAGCAAGCACTAGTTGGTTTTCTAAATTTGAGACCCTGTTCTTTTTTGTAATTCAGTTCATGTGTAGTCAAGTTTACATTCCGTGTATTAGTGATATCTTATGATGTTTCTTTTTCTGTGTGACGTAGTTCACGTAGAATCACCGTACCTGCATCCACTCACTATGCCGCTACGGGCCTGATGACACAGATTTCATTGCTGAGTGATATTGCATTGTACGTACGTGCCCCAACTTCTTTATCCATTTTTTGCTTTCTGGGATATTTACCTGATACTGTAGACGAGCTTCTTGTGAACACAGCCGTTCCAAATATTGGGGTGGCTGTCTGTTTTTGATTTTAATTTCCGTAAGCTATAGGACCATAAGTGGAAGTGCCATAGGCTGTGTTGCTTTGTTTTTTACGTGTTTCAGGAAACACCATACACTTCTCCAGGGTGGCTGCTGGCAATTTACATCCTGCCAATCAGCATAACAAGGCTCCCTGTTCTCCATATCCTGTCCTACCTTTCTGGATTTTACACTTTTTTCAGATGGCCCTTTTGCCCGGGGGGGGGGGGAGTGAGATATCATTGTAGTGCAAATTTCCTTTACAGGCTTGCTTGGTTGGCCAAAAAGGGCGTATGCGTTTTTTCCTGAATATATTCAGGAAAAAACGCATACGCCCTTTTTGGCCAAGTGCATCATTGTCGACGTTCTGCCTCTTTTCCTATGCTTTCAGGGCAATTCCAGTCTACCCCCTGCAATCGTTTTCCTGAAATTCAGCCCCGCTTTCAAGTCCCCTTTGCAGGCTTACTTCAATATATTTTTGGAGGATAGCTGTCATTTATAACTCTGCAGGTTTGTGAAGTACAGTGCCCCTGAGCTCCTTTCTTCAACTCGCTTTCCTGTGAGCTGGGCACAAAACCGCAGGATTGCTTCAGGCCCTAATCTGTTTCCAGCAGGGCACACTGAGCCTTTGTTTAATTCCTCTTCCTGGTGGGCAATGAGCGTTACATTTGCCCGTGCAGACACCTACAGCTAGTCTCTCATTGGTTCTCCCTATTCCTGTTCATCTTGCACAGAAATGGCAAGCTGTGCCAAACAGGAGGTTAAAGGCACTGACTCTCCAAGCGGGGAGAGTGTTAGTAAAGCATCTGGAATGGTGAACCCGAGGACCAGGATACGAAAACTGAGATGCATTTTGAATCGTTTCCCAATCACACGGTGGACGATACTCTTGGTTTCCCATGCATGTTTTAGCTGGAGGAAGAATGCCTTGAACCTGGAGAGTTGGGACCCATGGAATGGGTACCATGCAGTATGACTTCAAAGGGTCTGCATTTGCTCACCGAAACTCACCAGTGCTATCAGCCTGAAGTGTCCAGCCTTATGTCTCAACCAGCTCTGGGTGTAGATGTGGTCAATCCCGGTTGCATCACATGACCTGAGTGAATTATTTAAGAATTGCTCTCTATTTCACTGTCTTTGTGTTTTGTTTTCGAAATTTATTTTGATAATGGGATTTATCGGATTTGCACTGCTGCATTTCCGCTGCTGTACACACGCTTGATTCTCTTACGGAGACATATATATCCATGGGTTTTAAGATTCTTCCTAGTCAGGTATATTCCTAGGCGTTGAATATGTGGTGTTGAGTCCATTTCGTTGAGCAAGGAGTAGGTCTTGTCTATTACATATTTGGCTTATGGAATGTTATCTGTGCTAATTTCCGTCTCTGGTTTTATGCAGCACCCCAAGGCACCTTTCCCCATAAGCAAGCACTAGTTGGTTTTCTAAATTTGAGACCCTGTTCTGTTTTGTAATTCAGTTCATGTGTAGTCAAGTTTACATTCCGTGTATTAGTGATATCTTATGATGTTTCTTTTTCTGTGTGACGTAGTTCACGTAGAATCACCGTACCTGCATCCACTCACTATGCCGCTACGGGCCTGATGACACAGATTTCATTGCTGAGTGATATTGCATTGTACGTACGTGCCACAACTTCTTTATCCATTTTTTGCTTTCTGGGATATTTACCTGATACTGTAGACGAGCTTCTTGTGAACACAGCCGTCCCAAATATTGGGGTGGCTGTCTGTTTTTGATTTTAATTTCCGTAAGCTATAGGACCATAAGTGTAAGTGCCATAGGCTGTGTTGCTTTGTTTCTTACGTGTTTCAGGAAACACCATACACTTCTCCAGGGTGGCTGCTGGCAATTTACATCCTGCCAATCAGCATAACAAGGCTCCCTGTTCTCCATATCCTGTCCTACCTTTCTGGATTTTACACTTTTTTCAGATGGCCCTTTTGCCCGGGGGGGCAGTGAGATTTCATTGTAGTGCAGATTTCCTTTACAGGCTTGCTTGGTTGGCCAAAAAGGGCGTATGCGTTTTTTCCTGAATATATTCAGGAAAAAACGCATACGCCCTTTTTGGCCAAGTGCATCATTGTCGACGTTGTGCCTCTTTTCCTATGCTTTCAGGGCAATTCCAGTCTACCCCCTGCAATCGTTTTCCTGAAATTCAGCCCCGCTTTCAAGTCCCCTTCGCAGGCTTACTTCAATATATTTTTGGAGGATAGCTGTCATTTATAACTCTGCAGGTTTGTGAAGTACAGTGCCCCTGAGCTCCTTTCTTCAACTCGCTTTCTTGTGAGCTGGGCACAAAACCGCAGGATTGCTTCAGGCCCTAATCTGTTTCCAGCAGGGCACACTGAGCCTTTGTTTAATTCCTCTTCCTGGTGGGCAATGAGCGTTACATTTGCCCGTGCAGACACCTACAGCTAGTCTCTCATTGGTTCTCCCTATTCCTGTTCATCTTGCACAGAAATGGCAAGCTGTGCCAAACAGGAGGTTAAAGGCACTGACTCTCCAAGCGGGGAGAGTGTTAGTAAAGCATCTGGAATGGTGAACCCGAGGACCAGGATACGAAAACTGAGATGCATTTTAAATCGTTTCCCAATCACACGGTGGACAATACTCTGGGTTTCCCATGCATGTTTTAGCTGGAGGAAGAATGCCTTGAACCTGGAGAGTTGGGACACATGGAATGGGTACCATGCAGTATGACTTCAAAGGGTCTGCATTTGCTCACCGAAACTCACCAGTGCTATCAGCCTGAAGTGTCCAGCCTTATGTCTCAACCAGCTCTGGGTGTAGATGTGGTCAATCCCGGTTGCATCACATGACCTGAGTGAATTATTTAAGAATTGCTCTCTATTTCTCTGTCTTTGTGTTTTGTTTTCGAAATTTATTTTGATAATGGGATTTATCGGATTTTCACTGCTGCATTTCCGCCGCTGTACACACGCTTGATTCTCTTACGGAGACATATATATCCATGGGTTTTAAGATTCTTCCTAGTCAGGTATATTCCTAGGCGTTGAATATGTGGTGTTGAGTCCATTTCGTTGAGCAAGGAGTAGGTCTTGTCTATTACATATTTGGCTTATGGAATGTTATCTGTGCTAATTTCAGTCTCTGGTTTTATGCAGCACCCCAACGCACCTTTCCCCATAAGCAAGCACTAGTTGGTTTTCTAAATTTGAGACCCTGTTCTGTTTTGTAATTCAGTTCATCTGTAGTCAAGTTTACATTCCGTGTATTAGTGATATCCTATGATGTTTCTTTTTCTGTGTGACGTAGTTCACGTAGAATCACCGTACCTGCATCCACTCACTATGCCGCTACGGGCCTGATGACACAGATTTCATTGCTGAGTGATATTGCATTGTACGTACGTGCCACAACTTCTTTATCCATATTTTGCTTTCTGGGATATTTACCTGATACTGTAGACGAGCTTCTTGTGAACACAGCCGTCCCAAATATTGGGGTGGCTGTCTGTTTTTGATTTTAATTTCCGTAAGCTATAGGACCATAAGTGGAAGTGCCATAGGCTGTGTTGCTTTGTTTCTTACCTGTTTCAGGAAACACCATACACTTCTCCAGGGTGGCTGCTGGCAATTTACATCCTGCCAATCAGCATAACAAGGCTCCCTGTTCTCCATATCCTGTCCTACCTTTCTGGATTTTACACTTTTTTCAGATGGCCCTTTTGCCCAGGGGGGCAGTGAGATTTCATTGTAGTGCAGATTTCCTTTACAGGCTTGCTTGGTTGGCCAAAAAGGGCGTATGCGTTTTTTCCTGAATATATTCAGGAAAAAACGCATACGCCCTTTTTGGCCAAGTGCATCATTGTCGACGTTCTGCCTCTTTTCCTATGCTTTCAGGGCAATTCCAGTCTACCCCCTGCAATCGTTTTTCTGAAATTCAGCCCCGCTTTCAAGTCCCCTTCGCAGACTTACTTCAATATATTTTTGGAGGATAGCTGTCATTTATAACTCTGCAGGTTTGTGAAGTACAGTGCCCCTGAGCTCCTTTCTTCAACTCGCTTTCTTGTGAGCTGGGCACAAAACCGCAGGATTGCTTCAGGCCCTAATCTGTTTCCAGCAGGGCACACTGAGCCTTTGTTTAATTAATCTTCCTGGTGGGCAATGAGCGTTACATTTGCCCGTGCAGACACCTACAGCTAGTCTCTCATTGGTTCTCCCTATTCCTGTTCATCTTGCACAGAAATTGCAAGCTGTGCGAAACAGGAGGTTAAAGGCACTGACTCTCCAAGTGGGGAGAGTGTTAGTAAAGCATCTGGAATGGTGAACCCGAGGACCAGGAAACGAAAACTGAGATGCATTTTAAATCATTTCCCAATCACACGGTGGACGATACTCTGGGTTTCCCATGCATGTTTTAGCTGGAGGAAGAATCCCTTGAACCTGGAGAGTTGGGACCCATGGAATGGGTACCATGCAGTATGACTTCGAAGGGTCTGCATTTGCTCACCGAAACTCACCAATGCTATCAGCCTGAAGTGTCCAGCCTTATGTCTCAACCAGCTCTGGGTGTAGATGTGGTCAATCCCGGTTGCATCACATGCCCTGAGTGAATTAGTTAAGAATTGCTCTCTATTTCACTGTCTTTGTGTTTTGTTTTCGAAATTTATTTTGATAATGGGATTTATCGGATTTTCACTGCTGCGTTTCGGCCACTGTACACACGCTTGATTCTCTTACGGAGACATATATATCCATGGGTTTTAAGATTCTTCCTAGTCAGGTATATTCCTAGGCGTTGAATATGTGGTGTTGGGTCCATTTCGTTGAGCAAGGAGTAGGTCTTGTCTATTACATATTTGGCTTATGGAAAGTTATCTGTGCTAATTTCAGTCTCTGGTTTTATGCAGCCGCCCAAGGCACCTTTCCCCATAAGCAAGCACTAGTTGGTTTTCTAAATTTGAGACCCTGTTCTTTTTTGTAATTCAGTTCATGTGTAGTCAAGTTTACATTCCGTGTATTAGTGATATCTTATGATGTTTCTTTTTCTGTGTGACGTAGTTCACGTAGAATCACCGTACCTGCATCCACTCACTATGCCGCTACGGGCCTGATGACACAGATTTCATTGCTGAGTGATATTGCATTGTACGTACGTGCCACAACTTCTTTATCCATTTTTTGCTTTCTGGGATATTTACCTGATACTGTAGACGAGCTTCTTGTGAACACAGCCGTCCCAAATATTGGGGTGGCTGTCTGTTTTTGATTTTAATTTCCGTAAGCTATAGGACCATAAGTGGAAGTGCCATAGGCTGTGTTGCTTTGTTTCTTACGTGTTTCAGGAAACACCATACACTTCTCCAGGGTGGCTGCTGGCAATTTACATCCTGCCAATCAGCATAACAAGGCTCCCTGTTCTCCATATCCTGTCCTACCTTTCTGGATTTTACACTTTTTTCAGATGGCCCTTTTGCCCGGGGGGGCAGTGAGATTTCATTGTAGTGCAGATTTCCTTTACAGGCTTGCTTGGTTGGCCAAAAAGGGCGTATGCGTTTTTTCCTGAATATATTCAGGAAAAAACGCATACGCCCTTTTTGGCCAAGTGCATCATTGTCGACGTTGTGCCTCTTTTCCTATGCTTTCAGGGCAATTCCAGTCTACCCCCTGCAATCGTTTTCCTGAAATTCAGCCCCGCTTTCAAGTCCCCTTCGCAGGCTTACTTCAATATATTTTTGGAGGATAGCTGTCATTTATAACTCTGCAGGTTTGTGAAGTACAGTGCCCCTGAGCTCCTTTCTTCAACTCGCTTTCTTGTGAGCTGGGCACAAAACCGCAGGATTGCTTCAGGCCCTAATCTGTTTCCAGCAGGGCACACTGAGCCTTTGTTTAATTCCTCTTCCTGGTGGGCAATGAGCGTTACATTTGCCCGTGCAGACACCTACAGCTAGTCTCTCATTGGTTCTCCCTATTCCTGTTCATCTTGCACAGAAATGGCAAGCTGTGCCAAACAGGAGGTTAAAGGCACTGACTCTCCAAGCGGGGAGAGTGTTAGTAAAGCATCTGGAATGGTGAACCCGAGGACCAGGATACGAAAACTGAGATGCATTTTAAATCGTTTCCCAATCACACGGTGGACAATACTCTGGGTTTCCCATGCATGTTTTAGCTGGAGGAAGAATGCCTTGAACCTGGAGAGTTGGGACACATGGAATGGGTACCATGCAGTATGACTTCAAAGGGTCTGCTTTTGCTCACCGAAACTCACCAGTGCTATCAGCCTGAAGTGTCCAGCCTTATGTCTCAACCAGCTCTGGGTGTAGATGTGGTCAATCCCGGTTGCATCACATGACCTGAGTGAATTATTTAAGAATTGCTCTCTATTTCTCTGTCTTTGTGTTTTGTTTTCGAAATTTATTTTGATAATGGGATTTATCGGATTTTCACTGCTGCATTTCCGCCGCTGTACACACGCTTGATTCTCTTACGGAGACATATATATCCATGGGTTTTAAGATTCTTCCTAGTCAGGTATATTCCTAGGCGTTGAATATGTGGTGTTGAGTCCATTTCGTTGAGCAAGGAGTAGGTCTTGTCTATTACATATTTGGCTTATGGAATGTTATCTGTGCTAATTTCAGTCTCTGGTTTTATGCAGCACCCCAACGCACCTTTCCCCATAAGCAAGCACTAGTTGGTTTTCTAAATTTGAGACCCTGTTCTGTTTTGTAATTCAGTTCATGTGTAGTCAAGTTTACATTCCGTGTATTAGTGATATCCTATGATGTTTCTTTTTCTGTGTGACGTAGTTCACGTAGAATCACCGTACCTGCATCCACTCACTATGCCGCTACGGGCCTGATGACACAGATTTCATTGCTGAGTGATATTGCATTGTACGTACGTGCCACAACTTCTTTATCCATATTTTGCTTTCTGGGATATTTACCTGATACTGTAGACGAGCTTCTTGTGAACACAGCCGTCCCAAATATTGGGGTGGCTGTCTGTTTTTGATTTTAATTTCCGTAAGCTATAGGACCATAAGTGGAAGTGCCATAGGCTGTGTTGCTTTGTTTCTTACCTGTTTCAGGAAACACCATACACTTCTCCAGGGTGGCTGCTGGCAATTTACATCCTGCCAATCAGCATAACAAGGCTCCCTGTTCTCCATATCCTGTCCTACCTTTCTGGATTTTACACTTTTTTCAGATGGCCCTTTTGCCCGGGGGGGGCAGTGAGATTTCATTGTAGTGCAGATTTCCTTTACAGGCTTGCTTGGTTGGCCAAAAAGGGCGTATGCGTTTTTTCCTGAATATATTCAGGAAAAAACGCATACGCCCTTTTTGGCCAAGTGCATCATTGTCGACGTTCTGCCTCTTTTCCTATGCTTTCAGGGCAATTCCAGTCTACCCCCTGCAATCGTTTTTCTGAAATTCAGCCCCGCTTTCAAGTCCCCTTCGCAGACTTACTTCAATATATTTTTGGAGGATAGCTGTCATTTATAACTCTGCAGGTTTGTGAAGTACAGTGCCCCTGAGCTCCTTTCTTCAACTCGCTTTCTTGTGAGCTGGGCACAAAACCGCAGGATTGCTTCAGGCCCTAATCTGTTTCCAGCAGGGCACACTGAGCCTTTGTTTAATTAATCTTCCTGGTGGGCAATGAGCGTTACATTTGCCCGTGCAGACACCTACAGCTAGTCTCTCATTGGTTCTCCCTATTCCTGTTCATCTTGCACAGAAATTGCAAGCTGTGCGAAACAGGAGGTTAAAGGCACTGACTCTCCAAGTGGGGAGAGTGTTAGTAAAGCATCTGGAATGGTGAACCCGAGGACCAGGAAACGAAAACTGAGATGCATTTTAAATCATTTCCCAATCACACGGTGGACGATACTCTGGGTTTCCCATGCATGTTTTAGCTGGAGGAAGAATCCCTTGAACCTGGAGAGTTGGGACCCATGGAATGGGTACCATGCAGTATGACTTCGAAGGGTCTGCATTTGCTCACCGAAACTCACCAATGCTATCAGCCTGAAGTGTCCAGCCTTATGTCTCAACCAGCTCTGGGTGTAGATGTGGTCAATCCCGGTTGCATCACATGCCCTGAGTGAATTAGTTAAGAATTGCTCTCTATTTCACTGTCTTTGTGTTTTGTTTTCGAAATTTATTTTGATAATGGGATTTATCGGATTTTCACTGCTGCGTTTCGGCCACTGTACACACGCTTGATTCTCTTACGGAGACATATATATCCATGGGTTTTAAGATTCTTCCTAGTCAGGTATATTCCTAGGCGTTGAATATGTGGTGTTGGGTCCATTTCGTTGAGCAAGGAGTAGGTCTTGTCTATTACATATTTGGCTTATGGAAAGTTATCTGTGCTAATTTCAGTCTCTGGTTTTATGCAGCCGCCCAAGGCACCTTTCCCCATAAGCAAGCACTAGTTGGTTTTCTAAATTTGAGACCCTGTTCTTTTTTGTAATTCAGTTCATGTGTAGTCAAGTTTACATTCCGTGTATTAGTGATATCTTATGATGTTTCTTTTTCTGTGTGACGTAGTTCACGTAGAATCACCGTACCTGCATCCACTCACTATGCCGCTACGGGCCTGATGACACAGATTTCATTGCTGAGTGATATTGCATTGTACGTACGTGCCACAACTTCTTTATCCATTTTTTGCTTTCTGGGATATTTACCTGATACTGTAGACGAGCTTCTTGTGAACACAGCCGTTCCAAATATTGGGGTGGCTGTCTGTTTTTGATTTTAATTTCCGTAAGCTATAGGACCATAAGTGGAAGTGCCATAGGCTGTGTTGCTTTGTTTCTTACGTGTTTCAGGAAACACCATACACTTCTCCAGGGTGGCTGCTGGCAATTTACATCCTCCCAATCAGCATAAAAAGGCTCCCTGTTCTCCATATCCTGTCCTACCTTTCTGGATTTTACACTTTTTTCAGATGGCCCTTTTGCCCGGGGTGGGGGGCAGTGAGATTTCATTGTAGTGCAGATTTCCTTTACAGGCTTGCTTGGTTGGCCAAAAAGGGCGTATGCGTTTTTTCCTGAATATATTCAGGAAAAAACGCATACGCCCTTTTTGGCCAAGTGCATCATTGTCGACGTTGTGCCTCTTTTCCTATGCTTTCAGGGCAATTCCAGTGTACCCCCTGCAATCGTTTTCCTGAAATTCTGCCCTGCTTTCAAGTCCCCTTCGCAGGCTTACTTCAATATATTTTTGGAGGATAGCTGTCATTTATAACTCTGCAGGTTTGTGAAGTACAGTGCCCCTGAGCTCCTTTCTTCAACTCGCTTTCTTGTGAGCTGGGCACAAAACCGCAGGATTGCTTCAGGCCCTAATCTGTTTCCAGCAGGGCACACTGAGCCTTTGTTTAATTCCTCTTCCTGGTGGGCAATGAGCGTTACATTTGCCCGTGCAGACACCTACAGCTAGTCTCTCATTGGTTCTCCCTATTCCTGTTCATCTTGCACAGAAATGGCAAGCTGTGCGAAACAGGAGGTTAAAGGCACTGACTCTCCAAGCGGGGAGAGTGTTAGTAAAGCATCTGGAATGGTGAACCCGAGGACCAGGATACGAAAACTGAGATGCATTTTAAATCGTTTCCCAATCACACGGTGGACGATACTCTGGGTTTCCCATGCATGTTTTAGCTGGAGGAAGAATGCCTTGAACCTGGAGAGTTGGGACCCATGGAATGGGTACCATGCAGTATGACTTCAAAGGGTCTGCATTTGCTCACCGAAACTCACCAGTGCTATCAGCCTGAAGTGTCCAGCCTTATGTCTCAACCAGCTCTGGGTGTAGATGTGGTCAATCCCGGTTGCATCACATGACCTGAGTGAATTATTTAAGTATTGTTCTCTATTTCACTGTCTTTGTGTTTTGTTTTCGAAATTTATTTTGATAATGGGATTTATCGGATTTTCACTGCTGCATTTCCGCCGCTGTACACACGCTTGATTCTCTTACGGAGACATATATATCCATGGGTTTTAAGATTCTTCCTAGTCAGGTATATTCCTAGGCGTTGAATATGTGGTGTTGAGTCCATTTCGTTTAGCAAGGAGTAGGTCTTGTCTATTACATATTTGGCTTATGGAATGTTATCTGTGCTAATTTCAGTCTCTGGTTTTATGCAGCACCCCAACGCACCTTTCCCCATAAGCAAGCACTAGTTGGTTTTCTAAATTTGAGACCCTGTTCTGTTTTGTAATTCAGTTCATGTGTAGTCAAGTTTACATTCCGTGTATTAGTGATATCTTATGATGTTTCTTTTTCTGTGTGACGTAGTTCACGTAGAATCACCGTACCTGCATCCACTCACTATGCCGCTACGGGCCTGATGACACAGATTTCATTGCTGAGTGATATTGCATTGTACGTACATGCCACAACTTCTTTATCCATTTTTTGCTTTCTGGGATATTTACCTGATACTGTAGAGCTTCTTGTGAACACAGCCGTCCCAAATATTGGGGTGGCTGTCTGTTTTTGATTTTAATTTCCGTAAGCTATAGGACCATAAGTGGAAGTGCCATAGGCTGTGTTGTTTGTTTCTTACGTGTTTCAGGAAACACCATACACTTCTCCAGGGTGGCTGCTGGCAATTTGCATCCTGCCAATCAGCATAACAAGGCTCCCTGTTCTCCATATCCTGTCCTACCTTTCTGGATTTTACACTTTTTTCAGATGGCCCTTTTGCCCGGGGGGGGGGGCAGTGAGATTTCATTGTAGTGCAGATTTCCTTTACAGGCTTGCTTGGTTGGCCAAAAAGGGCGTATGCGTTTTTTCCTGAATATATTCAGGAAAAAACGCATATGCCCTTTTTGGCCAAGTGCATCATTGTCGACGTTGTGCCTCTTTTCCTATGCTTTCAGGGCAATTCCAGTCTACCCCCTGCAATCGTTTTCCTGAAATTCAGCCCCGCTTTCAAGTCCCCTTCGCAGGCTTACTTCAATATATTTTTGGAGGATAGCTGTCATTTATAACTCTGCAGGTTTGTGAAGTACAGTGCCCCTGAGCTCCTTTCTTCAACTCGCTTTCTTGTGAGCTGGGCACAAAACCACAGGATTGCTTCAGGCCCTAATCTGTTTCCAGCAGGGCACACTGAGCCTTTGTTTAATTAATCTTCCTGGTGGCAATGAGCGTTACATTTGCCCGTGCAGACACCTACAGCTAGTCTCTCATTGGTTCTCCCTATTCCTGTTCATCTTGCACAGAAATTGCAAGCTGTGCCAAACAGGAGGTTAAAGGCACTGACTCTCCAAGCGGGGAGAGTGTTAGTAAAGCATCTGGAATGGTGAACCCGAGGACCAGGAAACGAAAACTGAGATGCATTTTAAATCATTTCCCAATCACACGGTGGACGATACTCTGGGTTTCCCATGCATGTTTTAGCTGGAGGAAGAATCCGTTGAACCTGGAGAGTTGGGACCCATGGAATGGGTACCATGCAGTATGACTTCAAAGGGTCTGCATTTGCTCACCGAAACTCACCAGTGCTATCAGCCTGAAGTGTCCAGCCTTATGACTCAACCAGCTCTGGGTGTAGATGTGGTCAATCCCGGTTGCATCACATGCCCTGAGTGAATTAGTTAAGAATTGCTCTCTATTTCACTGTCTTTGTGTTTTGTTTTCGAAATTTATTTTGATAATGGGATTTATCGGATTTTCACTGCTGCATTTCCGCCGCTGTACACACGCTTGATTCTCTTACGGAGACATATATATCCATGGGTTTTAAGATTCTTCCTAGTCAGGTATATTCCTAGGCGTTGAATATGTGGTGTTGAGTCCATTTCGTTGAGCAAGGAGTAGGTCTTGTCTATTACATATTTGGCTTATGAAAAGTTATCTGTGCTAATTTCAGTCTCTGGTTTTATGCAGCACCCCAACGCACCTTTCCCCATAAGCAAGCACTAGTTGGTTTTCTAAATTTGAGACCCTGTTCTGTTTTGTAATTCAGTTCATGTGTAGTCAAGTTTACATTCCGTGTATTAGTGATATCTTATGATGTTTCTTTTTCTGTGTGACGTAGTTCACGTAGAATCACCGTACCTGCATCCACTCACTATGCCGCTACGGGCCTGATGTCACAGATTTCATTGCTGAGTGATATTGCATTGTACGTACATGCCAGAACTTCTTTATCCATTTTTTGCTTTCTGGGATATTTACCTGATACGGTAGACGAGCTTCTTGTGAACACAGCCGTCCCAAATATTGGGGTGGCTGTCTGTTTTTGATTTTAATTTCCGTAAGCTATAGGACCATAAGTGGAAGTGCCATAGGCTGTCTTGCTTTGTTTCTTACGTGTTTCAGGAAACACCATACACTTCTCCAGGGTGGCTGCTGGCAATTTACATCCTGCCAATCAGCATAACAAGGCTCCCTGTTCTCCATATCCTGTCCTACCTTTCTGGATTTTACACTTTTTTCAGATGGCCCTTTTGCCCGGGGGGGGGGGGCAGTGAGATTTCATTGTAGTGCAGATTTCCTTTACAGGCTTGCTTGGTTGGCCAAAAAGGGCGTATGCGTTTTTTCCTGAATATATTCAGGAAAAAACGCATACGCCCTTTTTGGCCAAGTGCATCATTGTCGACGTTGTGCCTCTTTTCCTATGCTTTCAGGGCAATTCCAGTCTACCCCCTGCAATCGTTTTCCTGAAATTCTGCCCTACTTTCAAGTCCCCTTCGCAGGCTTACTTCAATATATTTTTGGAGGATAGCTGTCATTTATAACTCTGCAGGTTTGTGAAGTACAGTGCCCCTGAGCTCCTTTCTTCAACTCGCTTTCTTGTGAGCTGGGCACAAAACCGCAGGATTGCTTCAGGCCCTAATCTGTTTCCAGCAGGGCACACTGAGCCTTTGTTTAATTCCTCTTCCTGGTGGGCAATGAGCGTTACATTTGCCCGTGCAGACACCTACAGCTAGTCTCTCATTGGTTCTCCCTATTCCTGTTCATCTTGCACAGAAATGGCAAGCTGTGCCAAACAGGAGGTTAAAGGCACTGACTCTCCAAGCGGGGAGAGTGTTAGTAAAGCATCTGGAATGGTGAACCCGAGGACCAGGAAACGAAAACTGAGATGCATTTTAAATCATTTCCCAATCACACGGTGGACGATACTCTGGGTTTCCCATGCATGTTTTAGCTGGAGGAAGAATGCTTTGAACCTGGAGAGTTGGGACCCATGGAATGGGTACCATGCAGTATGACTTCAAAGGGTCTGCATTTGCTCACCGAAACTCACCAATGCTATCAGCCTGAAGTGTCCAGCCTTATGTCTCAACCAGCTCTGGGTGTAGATGTGGTCAATCCCGGTTGCATCACATGCCCTGAGTGAATTAGTTAAGAATTGCTCTCTATTTCACTGTCTTTGTGTTTTGTTTTCGAAATTTATTTTGATAATGGGATTTATCGGATTTTCACTGCTGCGTTTCGGCCACTGTACACACGCTTGATTCTCTTACGGAGACATATATATCCATGGGTTTTAAGATTCTTCCTAGTCAGGTATATTCCTAGGCGTTGAATATGTGGTGTTGAGTCCATTTCGTTGAGCAAGGAGTAGGTCTTGTCTATTACATATTTGGCTTATGGAATGTTATCTATGCTAATTTCAGTCTCTGGTTTTATGCAGCACCCCAACGCACCTTTCCCCATAAGCAAGCACTAGTTGGTTTTCTAAATTTGAGACCCTGTTCTGTTTTGTAATTCAGTTCATGTGTAGTCAAGTTTACATTCCGTGTATTAGTGATATCTTATGATGTTTCTTTTTCTGTGTGACGTAGTTCACGTAGAATCACCGTACCTGCTTCCACTCACTATGCCGCTACGGGCCTGATGACACAGATTTCATTGCTGAGTGATATTGCATTGTACGTACGTGCCACAACTTCTTTATCCATTTTTTGCTTTCTGGTATATTTACCTGATACTGTAGACGAGCTTCTTGTGAACACAGCCGTCCCAAATATTGGGGTGGCTGTCTGTTTTTGATTTTAATTTCCGTAAGCTATAGGACCGTAAGTGGAAGTGCCATAGGCTGTGTTGTTTTGTTTCTTACGTGTTTCAGGAAACACCATACAATTCTCCAGGGTGGCTGCTGGCAATTTACATCCTGCCCATCAGCATAACAAGGCTCCCTGTTCTCCATATCCTGTCCTACCTTTCTGGATTTTACACTTTTTTCAGATGGCCCTTTTGCCCGGGGGGGGGGTAGTGAGATTTCATTGTAGTGCAGATTTCCTTTATAGGCTTGCTTGGTTGGCCAAAAAGGGCGTATGCGTTTTTTCCTGAATATATTCAGGAAAAAACGCATACGCCCTATTTGGCCAAGTGCATCATTGTCGACGTTGTGCCTCTTTTCCTATGCTTTCAGGGCAATTCCAGTCTACCCCCTGCAATCGTTTTCCTGAAATTCTGCCCCGCTTTCAAGTCCCCTTCGCAGGCTTACTTCAATATATTTTTGGAGGATAGCTGTCATTTATAACTCTGCAGGTTTGTGAAGTACAGTGCCCCTGAACTCCTTTCTTCAACTCGCTTTCTTGTGAGCTGGGCACAAAACTGCAGGATTGCTTCAGGCCCTAATCTGTTTCCAGCAGGGCACACTGAGCCTTTGTTTAATTCCTCTTCCTGGTGGGCAATGAGCGTTACATTTGCCCGTGCAGACACCTACAGCTAGTCTCTCATTGGTTCTCCCTATTCCTGTTCATCTTGCACAGAAATGGCAAGCTGTGCCAAACAGGAGGTTAAAGGCACTGACTCTCCAAGCGGGGAGAGTGTTAGTAAAGCATCTGGAAGGGTGAACACGAGGACCAGGATACGAAAACTGAGATGCATTTTAAATCGTTTCCCAATCACACGGTAGACGATACTCTGTGTTTCCCATGCATGTTTTAGGTGGAGGAAGAATACCTTGAACCTGGAGAGTTGGGACCCATGGAATGGGTACCATGCAGTATGACCTCAAAGGGTCTGCATTTGCTCACCGAAACTCACCAATGCTATCAGCCTGAAGTGTCCAGCCTTATGTCTCAACCAGCTCTGGGTGTAGATGTGGTCAATCCCGGTTGCGTCACATGCTCTGAGTGAATTATTCAAGAATTGCTCTCTATTTCACTGTCTTTGTTTTCAAAATTTATTTTGATAATGGGATTTATCGGATTTTCAGTGCTGCGTTTCGGCCGCTGTACACACGCTTGATTCTCTTACGGAGACATATATATCCATGGGTTTTAAGATTCTTCCTAGTCAGGTATATTCCTAGGCGTTGAATATGTGGTGTTGGGTCCATTTCGTTGAGCAAGGAGTAGGTCTTTTTATTACATATCTGGCTTATGGAAAGTTATCTGTGCTAATTTTAGTCTCTGGTTTTATGCAGCAGCCCAAGGCACCTTTCACCATAAGCAAGCACTAGTCGGTTTTATAATTTGAGACACTGTTCTGTTTTGTAATTCAGTTCATGTGTAGTCAAGTTTACATTCCGTGTATTAGTGATATCTTATGATGTTTCTTTTTCTGTGTGACGTAGTTCACGTAGAATCACCGTACCTGCATCCACTCACTATGCCGCTACGGGCCTGATGACACAGATTTCATTGCTGAGTGATATTGCATTGTATGTACGTGCCACAACTTCTTTATCCATTTTTTGCTTTCTGGGATATTTACCTGATACTGTAGACGAGCTTCTTGGGAACACAGCCGTCCCAAATATTGGGGTGGCTGTCTGTTTTTTATTTTAATTTCCGTAAGCTATAGGACCATAAGTGGAAGTGCCATAGGCTGTGTTGCTTTGTTTCTTACGTGTTTCAGGAAACACCATACACTTCTCCAGGGTGGCTGCTGGCAATTTACATCCTGACAATCAGCATAACAAGGCTCCCTGTTCTCCATATCCTGTCCTACCTTTCTGGATTTTACACTTTTTTCAGATGGCCCTTTTGCCCGGGGGGCAGTGAGACTTCATTGTAGTGCAGATTTCCTTTACAGGCTTGCTTGGTTGGCCAAAAAGGGCGTATGCGTTTTTTCCTGAATATATTCAGGAAAAAACGCATACGCCCTTTTTCGCCAAGTGCATCATTGTCGATGTTCTGCCTCTTTTCCTATGCTTTCAGGGCAATTCCAGTCTACCCCCTGCAATCGTTTTCCTGAAATTCTGCCCCGCTTTCAAGTCCCCTTTGCAGGCTTACTTCAATATATTTTTGGAGGAGAGCTGTCATTTATAACTCTGCAGGTTTGTGAATTACAGTGCCCCTGAGCTCCTTTCTTCAACTCGCTTTCTTGTGAGCTGGACACAAAACCAAAGGATTGCTTCAGGCCCTAATCTGTTTTAAGCAGGGCACGCTGAGCCTTTGTTTAATTCCTCTTCCTGGTGGGCAATGAGCGTTACATTTGCCCGTGCAGACACCTACAGCTAGTCTCTCATTGGTTCTCCCTATTCCTGTTCATCTTGCACAGAAATTGCAAGCTGTGCCAAACAGGAGGTTAAAGGCACTGACTCTCCAAGCGGGGAGAGTGTTAGTAAAGCATCTGGAATGGTGAACCCGAGGACCAGGATACGAAAACTGAGATGCATTTTAAATCGTTTCCCAATCACACGGTGGACGATACTCTCGGTTTCCCATGCATGTTTTAGCTGGAGGAAGAATCCCTTGAACCTGGAGAGTTGGGACCCATGGAATGGGTACCATGCAGTATGACTTCAAAGGGTCTGCATTTGCTCACCGAAACTCACCAATGCTATCAGGCTGAAGTGTCCAGCCTTATGTCTCAACCAGCTCTGGGTGTAGATGTGGTCAATCCCGGTTGCATCACATGCCCTGAGTGAATTATTTAAGAATTGCTCTCTATTTCACGGCCTTTGTGTTTTGTTTTCGAAATTTATTTTGATAATGGGATTTATAGGATTTTCACTGCTGCGTTTCGGCCGCTGTACACACGCTTGATTCTCTTACGGAGACATATATATCCATGGGTTTTAAGATTCTTCCTAGTCAGGTATATTCCTAGGCGTTGAATATGTGGTGTTGAGTCCATTTCGTTGAGCAAGGAGTAGGTCTTGTCTATTACATATTTGGCTTATGGAATGTTATCTGTGCTAATTTCAGTCTCTGGTTTTATGCAGCACCCCAACGCACCTTTCCCCATAAGCAAGCACTAGTTGGTTTTCTAAATTTGAGACCCTGTTCTGTTTTGTAATTCAGTTCATGTGTAGTCAAGTTTACATTCCGTGTATTAGTGATATCCTATGATGTTTCTTTTTCTGTGTGACGTAGTTCACGTAGAATCACCGTACCTGCATCCACTCACTATGCCGCTACGGGCCTGATGACACAGATTTCATTGCTGAGTGATATTGCATTGTACGTACGTGCCACAACTTCTTTATCCATATTTTGCTTTCTGGGATATTTACCTGATACTGTAGACGAGCTTCTTGTGAACACAGCCGTCCCAAATATTGGGGTGGCTGTCTGTTTTTGATTTTAATTTCCGTAAGCTATAGGACCATAAGTGGAAGTGCCATAGGCTGTGTTGCTTTGTTTCTTACGTGTTTCAGGAAACACCATACACTTCTCCAGGGTGGCTGCTGGCAATTTACATCCTGCCAATCAGCATAACAAGGCTCCCTGCTCTCCATATCCTGTCCTACCTTTCTGGATTTTACACTTTTTTCAGATGGCCCTTTTGCCCGGGGGGGCAGTGAGATTTCATTGTAGTGCAGATTTCCTTTACAGGCTTGCTTGGTTGGCCAAAAAGGGCGTATGCGTTTTTTCCTGAATATATTCAGGAAAAAACGCATACGCCCTTTTTGGCCAAGTGCATCATTGTCGACGTTCTGCCTCTTTTCCTATGCTTTCAGGGCAATTCCAGTCTACCCCCTGCAAACGTTTTTCTGAAATTCAGCCACGCTTTCAAGTCCCCTTCGCAGACTTACTTCAATATATTTTTGGAGGATAGCTGTCATTTATAACTCTGCAGGTTTGTGAAATACAGTGCCCCTGAGCTCCTTTCTTCAACTCGCTTTCTTGTGAGCTGGGCACAAAACCGCAGGATTGCTTCAGGCCCTAATCTGTTTCCAGCAGGGCACACTGAGCTTTTGTTTAATTCCTCTTCCTGGTGGGCAATGAGCGTTACATTTGCCCGTGCAGACACCTACAGCTAGTCTCTCATTGGTTCTCCCTATTCCTGTTCACCTTGCACAGAAAAGGCAAGCTGTGCCAAACAGGAGGTTAAAGGCACTGACTCTCCAAGCGGGGAGAGTGTTAGTAAAGCATCTGGAATGGTGAACCCGAGGACCAGGAAACGAAAACTGAGATGCATTTTAAATCATTTCCCAATCACACGGTGGACGATACTCTGGGTTTCCCATGCATGTTTTAGCTGGAGGAAGAATCCCTTGAACCTGGAGAGTTGGGACCCATGGAATGGGTACCATGCAGTATGACTTCAAAGGGTCTGCATTTGCTCACCGAAACTCACCAATGCTATCAGCCTGAAGTGTCCAGCCTTATGTCTCAACCAGCTCTGGGTGTAGATGTGGTCAATCCCGGTTGCATCACATGCCCTGAGTGAATTATTTAAGAATTGCTCTCTATTTCACTGTCTTTGTGTTTTGATTTCGAAATTTATTTTGAGAATGGGATTTATCGGATTTTCACTGCTGCGTTTCGGCCGCTGTACACACGCTTGATTCTCTTACGGAGACATATATATCCATGGGTTTTAAGATTCTTCCTAGTCAGGTATATTCCTAGGCGTTGAATATGTGGTGTTGGGTCCATTTCGTTGAGCAAGGAGTAGGTCTTTTTTATTACATATTTGGCTTATGGAAATTTATCTGTGCTAATTTCAGTCTCTGGTTTTATGCAGCACCCCAAGGCACCTTTCACCATAAGCAAGCACTAGTCGGTTTTCTAAATTTGAGTCCCTGTTCTGTTTTGTAATTCAGTTCATGTGTAGTCAAGTTTACATTCCGTGTATTAGTGATATCTTATGATGTTTCTTTTTCTGTGTGAAGTAGTTCACGTAGAATCACCGTACCTGCATCCACTCACTATGCCGCTACGGGCCTGATGACACAGATTTCATTGCTGAGTGATATTGCATTGTACGTACGTGCCACAACTTCTTTATCCATTTTTTGCTTTCTGGGATATTTACCTGATACTGTAGACGAGCTTCTTGTGAACACAGCCGTCCCAAATATTGGGGTGGCTGTCTGTTTTTGATTTTAATTTCCGTAAGCTATAGGACCATAAGTGGAAGTGCCACAGGCTGTGTTGCTTTGTTTCTTACGTGTTTCAGGAAACACCATACACTTCTCCAGGGTGGCTGCTGGCAATTTACATCCTGCCAATCAGCATAACAAGGCTCCCTGTTCTCCATATCCTGTCCTACCTTTCTGGATTTTACACTTTTTTCAGATGGCCCTTTTGCCCGGGGGGCAGTGAGACTTCATTGTAGTGCAGATTTCCTTTACAGGCTTGCTTGGTTGGCCAAAAAGGGCGTATGCGTTTTTTCCTGAATATATTCAGGAAAAAACGCATACGCCCTTTTTGGCCAAGTGCATCATTGTCGACGTTGTGCCTCTTTTCCTATGCTTTCAGGGCAATTCCAGTCTACCCCCTGCAATCGTTTTCCTGAAATTCTGCCCCGCTTTCAAGTCCCCTTTGAAGGCTTACTTCAATATATTTTTGGAGGAGAGCTGTCATTTATAACTCTGCAGGTTTGTGAATTACAGTGCCCCTGAGCTCCTTTCTTCAACTCGCTTTCTTGTGAGCTGGACACAAAACCAAAGGATTGCTTCAGGCCCTAATCTGTTTTCAGCAGGGCACGCTGAGCCTTTGGTTAATTCCTCTTCCTGGTGGGCAATGAGCGTTACATTTGCCCGTGCAGACACCTACAGCTAGTCTCTCATTGGTTCTCCCTATTCCTGTTCATCTTGCACAGAAATGGCAAGCTGTGCCAAACAGGAGGTTAAAGGCACTGACTCTCCAAGCGGGGAGAGTGTTAGTAAAGCATCTGGAATGGTGAACCCGAGGACCAGGATACGAAAACTGAGATGCATTTTAAATCGTTTCCCAATCACACGGTGGACGATACTCTGGGTTTCCCATGCATGTTTTAGCTGGAGGAAGAATGCCTTGAACCTGGAGAGTTGGGACCCATGGAATGGGTACCATGCAGTATGACTTCAAAGGGTCTGCATTTGCTCACCGAAACTCACCAATGCTATCAGCCTGAAGTGTCCAGCCTTATGTCTCAACCAGCTCTGGGTGTAGATGTGGTCAATCCCGGTTGCATCACATGCCCTGAGTGAATTAGTTAAGAATTGCTCTCTATTTCACTGTCTTTGTGTTTTGTTTTCGAAATTTATTTTGATAATGGGATTTATCGGATTTTCACTGCTGCGTTTCGGCCGCTGTACACACGCTTGATTCTCTTACGGAGACATATATATCCATGGGTTTTAAGATTCTTCCTAGTCAGGTATATTCCTAGGCGTTGAATATGTGGTGTTGGGTCCATTTCGTTGAGCAAGGAGTAGGTCTTGTCTATTACGTATTTGGCTTATGGAAAGTTATCTGTGCTAATTTCAGTCTCTGGTTTTATGCAGCACCCCAAGGCACCTTTCCCCATAAGCAAGCACTAGTTGGTTTTCTAAATTTGAGACCCTGTTCTTTTTTGTAATTCAGTTCATGTGTAGTCAAGTTTACATTCCGTGTATTAGTGATATCTTATGATGTTTCTTTTTCTGTGTGACGTAGTTCACGTAGAATCACCGTACCTGCATCCACTCACTATGCCGCTACGGGCCTGATGACACAGATTTCATTGCTGAGTGATATTGCATTGTACGTACGTGCCACAACTTCTTTATCCATTTTTTGCTTTCTGGGATATTTACCTGATACTGTAGACGAGCTTCTTGTGAACACAGCCGTCCCAAATATTGGGGTGGCTGTCTGTTTTTGATTTTAATTTCCGTAAGCTATAGGACCATAAGTGTAAGTGCCATAGGCTGTGTTGCGTTGTTTCTTATGTGTTTCAGGAAACACCATACACTTCTCCAGGGTGGCTGCTGGCAATTTACATCCTGCCAATCAGCATAACAAGGCTCCCTGTTCTCCATATCCTGTCCTACCTTTCTGGATTTTACACTTTTTTCAGATGGCCCTTTTGCCCGGGGGGGGGCAGTGAGATTTCATTGTAGTGCAGATTTCCTTTACAGGCTTGCTTGGTTGGCTAAAAAGGGCGTATGCGTTTTTTCCTGAATATATTCAGGAAAAAACGCATACGCCCTTTTTGGCCAAGTGCATCATTGTCGACGTTCTGCCTCTTTTCCTATGCTTTCAGGGCAATTCCAGTCTACCCCCTGCAATCGTTTTCCTGAAATTCTGCCCCGCTTTCAAGTCCCCTTCGCAGGCTTACTTCAATATATTTTTGGAGGATAGCTGTCATTTATAACTCTGCAGGTTTGTGAAGTACAGTGCCCCTGAGCTCCTTTCTTCAACTCGCTTTCTTGTGAGCTGGGCACAAAACCGCAGGATTGCTTCAGGCCCTAATCTGTTTCCAGCAGGGCACACTGAGCCTTTGTTTAATTCCTCTTCCTGGTGGGCAATGAGCGTTACATTTGCCCGTGCAGACACCTACAGCTAGTCTCTCATTGGTTCTCCCTATTCCTGTTCATCTTGCACAGAAATGGCAAGCTGTGCCAAACAGGAGGTTAAAGGCACTGACTCTCCAAGCGGGGAGAGTGTTAGTAAAGCATCTGGAATGGTGAACCCGAGGACCAGGATACGAAAACTGAGATGCATTTTAAATCGTTTCCCAATCACACGGTGGACGATACTCTGGGTTTCCCATGCATGTTTTAGCTGGAGGAAGAATGCCTTGAACCTGGAGAGTTGGGACCCATGGAATGGGTACCATGCAGTATGACTTCAAAGGGTCTGCATTTGCTCACCAAAACTCACCAGTGCTATCAGCCTGAAGTGTCCAGCCTTATGTCTCAACCAGCTCTGGGTGCAGATGTGGTCAATCCCGGTTGCATCACATGCCCTGAGTGAATTATTTAAGAATTGCTCTCTATTTCACTGTCTTTGTGTTTTGTTTTCGAAATTTATTTTGATAATGGGATTTATCGGATTTTCACTGCTGCATTTCCGCCGCTGTACACACGCTTGATTCTCTTACGGAGACATATATATCCATGGGTTTTAAGATTCTTCCTAGTCAGGTATATTCCTAGGCGTTGAATATGTGGTGTTGAGTCCATTTCGTTGAGCAAGGAGTAGGTCTTGTCTATTACATATTTGGCTTATGGAATGTTATCTGTGCTAATTTCAGTCTCTGGTTTTATGCAGCCCCCCAAGGCACCTTTCCCCATAAGCAAGCACTAGTTGGTTTTCTAAATTTGAGACCCTGTTCTGTTTTGTAATTCAGTTCATGTGTAGTCAAGTTTACATTCCGTGTATTAGTGATATCTTATGATGTTTCTTTTTCTGTTTGACGTAGTTCACGTAGAATCACCGTACCTGCATCCACTCACTATGCCGCTACGGGCCTGATGACACAGATTTCATTGCTGAGTGATATTGCATTGTACGTACGTGCCACAACTTCTTTATCCATTTTTTGCTTTCTGGGATATTTACCTGATACTGTAGACGAGCTTCTTGTGAACACAGCCGTCCCAAATATAGGGGTGGCTGTCTGTTTTTGATTTTAATTTCCGTAAGCTATAGGACCATAAGTGGAAGTGCCATAGGCTGTGTTGCTTTGTTTCTTACGTGTTTCAGTAAACACCATACACTTCTCCAGGGAGGCTGCTGGCAATTTACATCCTGCCAATCAGCATAACAAGGCTCCCTGTTCTCCATATCCTGTCCTACCTTTCTGGATTTTACACTTTTTTCAGATGGCCCTTTTGCCCGGTGGGGGGGGGGGCAGTGAGATTTCATTGTAGTGCAGATTTCCTTTACAGGCTTGCTTGGTTGGCCAAAAAGGGCGTATGCGTTTTTTCCTGCATATATTCAGGAAAAAACGCATACGCCCTTTTTGGCCAAGTGCATCATTGTCGACGTTGTGCCTCTTTTCCTATGCTTTCAGGGCAATTCCAGTCTACCCCCTGCAATCGTTTTCCTGAAATTCTGCCCCGATTTCAAGTCCCCTTCGCAGGCTTACTTCAATATATTTTTGGAGGATAGCTGTCATTTATAACTCTGCAGGTTTGTGAAGTACAGTGCCCGTGAGCTCCTTTCTTCAACTCGCTTTCTTGTGAGCTGGGCACAAAACCGCAGGATTGCTTCAGGCCCTAATCTGTTTCCAGCAGGGCACACTGAGCCTTTGTTTAATTCCTCTTCCTGGTGGGCAATGAGCGTTACATTTGCCCGTGCAGACACCTACAGCTAGTCTCTCATTGGTTCTCCCTATTCCTGTTCATCTTGCACAGAAATGGCAAGCTGTGCCAAACAGGAGGTTAAAGGCACTGACTCTCCAAGCAGGGAGAGTGTTAGTAAAGCATCTGGAATGGTGAACCCGAGGACCAGGATACGAAAACTGAGATGCATTTTAAATCGTTTCCCAATCACACGGTGGACAATACTCTGGGTTTCCCATGCATGTTTTAGCTGGAGGAAGAATGCCTTGAACCTGGAGAGTTGGGACCCATGGAATGGGTACCATGCAGTATGACTTCAAAGGGTCTGCATTTGCTCACCGAAACTCACCAGTGCTATCAGCCTGAAGTGTCCAGCCTTATGTCTCAACCAGCTCTGGGTGTAGATGTGGTCAATCCCGGTTGCATCACATGACCAAAGTGAATTATTTAAGAATTGCTCTCTATTTCACTGTCTTTGTGTTTTGTTTTCGAAATTTATTTTGATAATGGGATTTATCGGATTTTCACTGCTGCATTTCCGCCGCTGTACACACGCTTGATTCTCTTACGGAGACATATATATCCATGGGTTTTAAGATTCTTCCTAGTCAGGTATATTCCTAGGCGTTGAATATGTGGTGTTGAGTCCATTTCGTTGAGCAAGGAGTAGGTCTTGTCTATTACATATTTGGCTTATGGAATGTTATCTGTGCTAATTTCAGTCTCTGGTTTTATGCAGCACCCCAAGGCACCTTTCCCCATAAGCAAGCTCTAGTTGGTTTTCTAAATTTGAGACCCTGTTCTGTTTTGTAATTCAGTTCATGTGTAGTCAAGTTTACATTCCGTGTATTAGTGATATCTTATGATGTTTCTTTTTCTGTGTGACGTAGTTCACGTAGAATCACCGTACCTGCATCCACTTACTATGCAGCTACGGGCCTGATGACACAGATTTCATTGCTGAGTGATATTGCATTGCACGTACGTGCCACAACTTCTTTATCCATTTTTTGCTTTCTGGGATATTTACCTGAAACTGTAGACGAGCTTCTTTTGAACACAGCCGTCCCAAATATTGGGGTGGCTGTCTGTTTTTGATTTTAATTTCCGTAAGCTATAGGACCATAAGTGGAAGTGCCATAGGCTGTGTTGCTTTGTTTCTTACGTGTTTCAGGAAACACCATACACTTCTCCAGGGTGGCTGCTGGCAATTTACATCCTGCCAATCAGCATAACAAGGCTCCCTGTTCTCCATATCCTGTCCTACCTTTCTGGATTTTACACTTTTTTCAGATGGCCCTTTTTCCCGGGGGGGGGGGCAGTGAGATTTCATTGTAGTGCAGATTTCCTTTACAGGCTTGCTTGGTTGGCCAAAAAGGGCGTATGCGTTTTTTCCTGAATATATTCAGGAAAAAACGCATACGCCCTTTTTGGCCAAGTGCATCATTGTCGACGTTGTGCCTCTTTTCCTATGCTTTCAGGGCAATTCCAGTCTACCCCCTGCAATCGTTTTCCTGAAATTCAGCCCCGCTTTCAAGTCACCTTCGCAGACTTACTTCAATATATTTTTGGAGGATAGCTGTCATTTATAACTCTGCATGTTTGTGAAGTACAGTGCCCCTGAACTCCTTTCTTCAACTCGCTTTCTTGTGAGCTGGGCACAAAACAGCAGGATTGCTTCAGGCCCTAATCTGTTTCCAGCAGGGCACACTGAGCCTTTGTTTAATTAATCTTCCTGGTGGGCAATGAGCGTTACATTTGCCCGTGCAGACACCTACAGCTAGTCTCTCATTGGTTCTCCCTATTCGTGTTCATCTTGTACAGAAATTGCAAGCTGTGCGAAACAGGAGGTTAAAGGCACTGACTCTCCAAGCGGGGAGAGTGTTAGTAAAGCATCTGGAATGGTGAACCCGAGGACCAGGAAACGAAAACTGAGATGCATTTTAAATCATTTCCCAATCACACGGTGGACGATACTCTGGGTTTCCCATGCATGTTTTAGCTGGAGGAAGAATCCCTTGAACCTGGAGAGTTGGGACCCATGGAATGGGTACCATGCAGTATGACTTCAAAGGGTCTGCATTTGCTCACCGAAACTCACCAATGCTATCAGCCTGAAGTGTCCAGCCTTATGTCTCAACCAGCTCTGGGTGTAGATGTGGTCAATCCCGGTTGCATGACATGCCCTGAGTGAATTAGTTAAGAATTGCTCTCTATTTCACTGTCTTTGTGTTTTGTTTTCGAAATTTATTTTGATAATGGGATTTATCGGATTTTCACTGCTGCGTTTCGGCCACTGTACACACGCTTGATTCTCTTACGGAGAAATATATATCCATGGGTTTTAAGATTCTTCCTAGTCAGGTATATTACTAGGCGTTGAATATGTGGTGTTGGGTCCATTTCGTTGAGCAAGGAGTAGGTCTTGTCTATTACATATTTGGCTTATGGAAAGTTATCTGTGCTAATTTCCGTCTCTGGTTTTATGCAGCCCCCCAAGGCACCTTTCCCCATAAGCAAGCACTAGTTGGTTTTCTAAATTTGAGACCCTGTTCTTTTTTGTAATTCAGTTCATGTGTAGTCAAGTTTACATTCCGTGTATTAGTGATATCTTATGATGTTTCTTTTTCTGTGTGACGTAGTTCACGTAGAATCACCGTACCTGCATCCACTCACTATGCCGCTACGGGCCTGATGACACAGATTTCATTGCTGAGTGATATTGCATTGTACGTACGTGCCACAACTTCTTTATCCATTTTTTGCTTTCTGGGATATTTACCTGATACTGTAGACGAGCTTCTTGTGAACACAGCCGTTCCAAATATTGGGGTGGCTGTCTGTTTTTGATTTTAATTTCCGTAAGCTATAGGACCATAAGTGGAAGTGCCATAGGCTGTGTTGCTTTGTTTCTTACGTGTTTCAGGAAACACCATACACTTCTCCAGGGTGGCTGCTGGCAATTTACATCCTGCCAATCAGCATAACAAGGCTCCCTGTTCTCCATATCCTGTCCTACCTTTCTGGATTTTACACTTTTTTAGATGGCCCTTTTGCCCGGGGGGGGGGGGCAGTGAGATTTCATTGTAGTGCAGATTTCCTTTACAGGCTTGCTTGGTTGGCCAAAAAGGGCGTATGCGTTTTTTCCTGAATATATTCAGGAAAAAACTCATACGCCCTTTTTGGCCAAGTGCATCATTGTCGACGTTGTGCCTCTTTTCCTATGCTTTCAGGGCAATTCCAGTCTACCCCCTGCAATCGTTTTCCTGAAATTCTGCCCCGCTTTCAAGTCCCCTTCGCAGGCTTACTTCAATATATTTTTGGAGGATAGCTGTCATTTATAACTCTGCAGGTTTGTGAAGTACAGTGCCCCTGAGCTCCTTTCTTCAACTCGCTTCCTTGTGAGCTGGGCACAAAACCGCAGGATTGCTTCAGGCCCTAATCTGTTTCCAGCAGGGCACACTGAGCCTTTGTTTAATTCCTCTTCCTGGTGGGCAATGAGCGTTACATTTGCCCGTGCAGACACCTACAGCTAGTCTCTCATTGGTTCTCCCTATTCCTGTTCATCTTGCACAGAAATGGCAAGCTGTGCCAAACAGGAGGTTAAAGGCACTGACTCTCCA